>NC_142651.1:42208928-42361224 GCF_055504915.1 Nelumbo nucifera | reverse complement strand
TTGTAATGGACTCGTATTGGATTGGATTGGATTGGACCAAATCTGGTCCAATTGACACCCCTACCTTCAAACATATTATTGGTTCTGGTCCATATTCTCTTTTTTTTCTTACAATTACCTGACGCTTCGACCTTTAACCTGGTTAAGTGAGTTCATATTTTTCAACCCTTGCCATAAATCAACCTTCAACCCTACCCAAGCTAACGTAGTAACATTGTCGCATTGATTTTTTTATTATAGGCCCAAGTTGCACCCCTAATAAGAAACTTTTCGCTACCTTGAAGGGTGATTCAGGTTCACTTTGTTCTTGTCATTTGTTTCTACTAATATTGTTTAGTATATTTTGGGCGTTTCTCACTTGAAGCTTGGGATAGCATTTCCAGCTCAATCACATATTGATTGAGACTAGGCCTGAAGTTTTCTCTCTGAGTCACAAGAATGCATTTGATGCTATATTAATTTTTGAGTAAATACCTTAAGTTTTGGACTGTTGCTAAAACCTCCCCTGAACTTTTTATACAGTTGCAAGTAAAACACCTTTGTTAAAATCCTCTAAAAGGAGTCATAAAAATGTCTAAAATACCCATGCAGTTACTATTGAATTAGTTTCTACATACAAAAATACAAACTTTATAAAAAAAAAGAATTTAAAATTGCAGCTTTACTTTAAGGGATTGATATGAAGGTCAAACTTTAGGGGTGGTTTCAGGGGAGGTGTTAGAAATTACCAAACTTTAGGGGAGATTTCAGCAACAATCAAAAACTTTAGAGAAGGTTTCAACAATTTACCATTAATTTTCAAATGATAAACTTTGTTTTTTTCTTTTTTTTTGGGGGGGGGGGGGGGAACTTTCTCAAAACTCTCTTACTTTTTAGGGGAGGTATTTGCAATTACCAAACTTTAGGGGAGATTTCAGCAACAACCAGAAACTTCAGGGAAGGTTTCAACAATTTACCATTAATTTTCAAATGATAAACTTTGCTTTTTCTTTTTTTTTTTTGGGGGGGGGGGGTGGGGGGTGGGGAGGACTTTCTCAAAACTCTCTTACTTTTCTAAAATATTATTAAAGCCCCATAGTTTAGACACTAGAGTAATTTTCCCCTTTAATGTAATGCACATGCTTTTCTTTTAAATTAAAAAAACAAATGTCTGTTAACTCTATTTTTGGGAAGAGGCCTTGAATTAGAAGCCATATGAGGCTTCCTTTTATTAGACCCAAAATCCATCACAGCTCTTGGGCTATTTTTCTTTTATTTTTTTGGTAATTTGATAACACAAAGTTTGTCTATCATTTCAATGTGGAAAGGGAACATGTTTGTCTTCTCCTAGCAATAAGTTAGCAAACTCACTATTTTCACCGTCCAGATAAAGAGTTATCCAAGTACTTTCAAACCTAAACAAGTCTCGTCCTACACTGCCTTTCAAACTACAAATGTCCAAGTAGGAAGATCCCCAATAGAGATTTTCCTAGGAAAAAAAGTAGTATTTATAGCCTACCACCCCAACTCTCCAAAATAATTAAAAGCATCAGAAAAGAAGGCAGGAGCAGTAGCCGTAGCAACTGAGAGAGTGCACTAAACTAAACCATGATATAGGTTTCACAATGGACACCCCACATGTTAGACTTTAGATTACTAACACTAACTTTCAACTCAGAAAAGAGCCCAAACTCATTCCAACAAGGGTGGACAGGATAGAAAAACTGATGTGGACGCCGGCAGCAACGCAGTAATTTAGTGCAGCAGCAGCAGTAATTTAGTGTTCTCAGCAGCAGCAATTTAGTGTTCTCATCCTATCTTATCTATTTAGTATTCTTGCCTTATCTGCTTTCAGTAGTAAGGATTAGTAAGAGTCTTATCTATTCAATGTTCTTATCTTATCAGTTCAGTAGTATGGATTAGTAGGGAGTCTTATCTTATTTAATTACAGTTCTTATCTTATCTTATCAGTTCAATAGGATAGATTAAGGAAGTCTTATCTTATCTTATCAGTTCAGTCTTATCTTATCAGTTTAACAGGATAGAGTAATAGATTAGCAAGGAATCCTCCTAAAAGTATGATTCTACCTCTTGTAATCTCCTATTTAAGGAGCTGATATTATTCAATAAAGATATCGAAATTTTCAGTCAAGAAAGAGAACAAGGAGAGTTAGGTGATCTCTTGGACAAATCACCATTAGGGTGCCAAGATAGGTTCATCAAGAGCAAGAAAGAATAAGGGAAAACAAGAGGTTTTCCTCGTGGACTGACCCGTGACAAGATCCTATTTCCATGGGCCCATAACAAAAACCATAGGGAAAAGCCAAATAGCAACTAAAGCTCTAGAAAAGAAATTTCAGCTTAACACAGCCAAGACAAATAACGTATCAAAACTCCTTTAACTTTACATATTTGCAAAGAAAAGGAACAACAAGATGGTTGATGAAAATACAAACATGTCAATCATCAGAATGAAAGTAAAACAAGTCAATCATCAGAATAAGGAAAAACCAAAATAGAAGGAACAGAGGAATAAGAAAAAACAAGTCAATCAGCCTCTGCATCTGTCTCTCCATCTACTATCCCTGTCTCAGCCTCTGCTTCCACTTCTACTTCCAAATGTCCTGCCTCCGGAACTACATCTGTGTCAGGGCTCTGCTTCTGATTCTCATCTGGTGTTGCTGCTCCGCTGTTAGGGATAACAGTCGCATCAGTTTCCATTGGTGCTGCTGCATCCTCAAATTCAGTTCCAACTCCACCATCGATATCAGTTGCAGGGGTTGTGATCTGATTATCTTCCACTTGTTGAGCAGCACCTTTCATCTCTTCTTCCTTTTTAGCACGTTTAGACCTTTCATTAGGTTTGGTGTGATACTTGGAGCGAACTTCTGGTGGAAGAAGTTCTGGGGGCACAACCCCTTCAATGCCATATTCAGTAAATCGGGAAAATCCTTCAAGGTCTTGTCGAGCAGAAAATCGGAGGCCTTTCCAGCAATAGACCCGGTTGTTCTTGTGGTGATATTCAGCTTCAATACCAGCAGATATATCCATATCTTCAGCCAAATGTTTCCAATATTCCATAACTGGCGGGATCCGAACACGTTGAGAATCAGTCAGAGCATCTGGGTTCGTTTCTGCCCACTTCCACAAGTGATGGAGTTCTTTATTTCCCAACCTCCACCGTGGCCTACGTTTTCTCAATCCATCTTGGCCCATTTTTTTTTCTGCTGGTTGCTTTTCAAATGGGGGGCAACCATCACGTTTCCACCAAAACCAATTCTTTTCTCGTTCTAATATATGCTCAATGCAGTATAGAAACTCCTTCCCTTTAGGAGGAATCAATTCAAGAAGCTTCTTAACACGCTCTTCACAAGACTTGATCTCCTCTTTCATGCTTTCAGATGGTACATCCTTATCATTTTTCCCAGGGGCCTTTAAGTAGTCAAACAATATAAGGCATTGAAGGAGAATGTGGCGTCGGAAACTTGGATCTTTCAACTCTAAACCCATCAATTTACTGCTTGTAAGATACTTTATGCTGAAATTTGATGATTCTTGTTCTTCAAGATTGTTTGTGTTTCCATCATCATCACTCAAAGGCTGACCCTCAAATGTATCCAATACAACCATTAAGTTGGACACAAATTTCTGCCACTTGGTAGGAGCTAGAGTTGTGGCAGCAGGGTTACAAAAATGCTCCTGTAAACTCCAAAAGGTCTTGTAAAAATTGAAATCAATAGAAGTGCCATCAGGAGCATCCTTTTCATATTTGGTTTCATTTGAGGTATTAAAAACTCCCTTTATATTGACAGCTGAACGTTCTGATAATGGGAAGAAATGAGCCAAAAACATAAGAATTCGTCCACAAAACACCACATCGTTTGCCTTTGAAAGACGACGAAGAAGCTGATTGCATGTCCTCAGCATCACAAGCTTCCCCCGACCGAATAGCTCTTGCTTCCCCAAGATGTCTTGTTTACTTTCTATATAACCAAATACTTCTTTGCAATCTCTCATTGTTGACATTTCTGTCAGATCTTCTAACAGCTGGAATATCATACCACCTTCAACATGGCCTCTCTCACAAAGATACAGCACAACGTCAAGAAGCCTTGGTATCTGACCCTGTGTCTCCTCCATATCCATTGATTGCCCATACTGCATTATTCGTTCCCCTGACTGAACTGCAGAAGACACCAGTTCTTGAAGTAAAGTCCGGATAGCATTTTCCAATGATTGATTCTCTTCTTGGACTAAAACTGTTTGCCTCTGAGGTTTTATAGCATCTTGCACTGTTTGGAGAGCAAAATTTGCAGGTGGTCCAGGTTGAAGTATTGCACTTCTGAATATTTCAAGAACTCGATCCCTCTCAGCATGACTGGAAATGTGAACAGGTGCTCGCTCTTTCTGATGTTGGTGTAGAAGAATTCGAAGGCCTTGTGGAGCTTCCGCCATTGAAGAAACAGAAAATAAGCAAGTGAGCACGTGAGCACGTGAGAACGCAAGAGAGAGACGATAAGTATCAATACTTTAAACCTTGACCTAAACCATCAGGAACCAAAATATGAGATAGGTCCTTCTGTTCTTGCTGAGGCACCAATACCATTACTAACAACTACTGTGTTTTGTTAACTGGCTCAAGAATTTCAATCATCATGACACTGTATCCCTTGATCACCTGGAGGAAAACAATACATGCCAATTAACGAGACCAAGTCAAACAATGTTCAGATATTGCAGCAAAAGCCAAAAGGATGGAATAGCAAAAATCCACCACCATGCTTAGCTTCAATGGCAGAACATGATCAGATGTCATCCTGACTATATACATGACAATCACCTAGTTGAAAATATCATGATAGAATCACTGAACAAGCTTTTTCCAATCACTATTGTGAATACAATGAATTCATTCTCCCTAAAACAGAAATTGATGTCTTCTCTCTTGCTCTCTCCTGTCAGCAACAACTCAAAACCAGAAAGGAACCAATAAAAAAATAACTACTCAGAGATGGGAATTGGGAATTCCCCAATACCACTCACTCTACCGGAGGTTTCTCAAAATCCAAGGAATGTCAGAATCATCTCATGATAAGGTAATGGCAACCAAAGAATCCTTCCTCACCTTTATTGCCCAAACAATACATAATTTGAGCCCTTGAAATAGCACTATATTCTCTACCCTAAAGAACTAGTTTTTCCTTTCTTTCTTTCTTTCTTTCTTTCTTTTTCTTTTTTTTTTTTTTTGGTGAGGCAATGGAGTGGGGAAGGAATTCCTCTTAATAATAAACATAATGACTCAGCTATTGTATCCCAGTAGAAGGAACACCTTTGAGGGCTAAACTTCTTGCACTTGTAGTCTTATACAGGGTTTCAGACCAGCCTATTCCTCAGGTTGAAGAGTACTATTGATCCAAGGTGATTATCA
The DNA here is from genome assembly GCF_055504915.1 of Nelumbo nucifera. NCBI lineage: Eukaryota > Viridiplantae > Streptophyta > Magnoliopsida > Proteales > Nelumbonaceae > Nelumbo > Nelumbo nucifera. The sequence continues at coordinate 42,355,817 of NC_142651.1, read as the reverse complement.
AATGTTGATTGATTTTTTTTTCAATTGATAAACAGAAATTGAAAGCAAAAACAAAGTCTAGGGAACCCAGACTTCTCCTTTGATGATGTGGAGTTCTACTGTAAGTGACAAACAGGTTGTAGCTTGGAAACCCCCAGAAGAAGGTTTTATCAAACTGGTTTTTTTTTTATCAGCTTTTATCAAACTGAATTTTGATTGTAGCAGTCTAGGGAACCCAAGTCTGGCTGGCATAGGAGAAGTGTTCAGAAATAACGAAGGGCATATTGCTGCTGTATTCTCAGGTCTTGTTGGAATAGGGGATTCAGTTTTGCTGGGTTCCAAGCAGTCTTGCAAGGAGTACAGATTGCTAGAGATCTAAATTATGACAGACTGTTAATTGAAGGTGACTCTAAATTGATAGTAGGGTGGCTGAAGGAACTGGAAACAGTAATTTGGAAGTACAGGGAATCTATGAAAAGATTCAAATGGCTGGTTAGAGTCATGACAATAATTGTCCAATGGTTAGAGACATGACCGCACCTCTGTTGGGATGATTGTCTTGTAATATTTTGATGTAATGTTTTTTCAGTCTTAACAAAATTTCATCATTTATCATAAAAATAAAAAAAGGAATTCCAACACCCCCCCCCAAAGAAACAATGTTTATTGTCTTGTTTCTATCAAAGGCTGGAAGGCCCTTGGCCCCTAAGACATCTCATTTGTGAAGTGAGGTACCTGGATTCCAACTTGAACTGTTTGTTCAGGTGGATCCCAAGGTCAGCAAATGAAGATACTGGTTATAGAATGTGGGGAGTGTTATTTACTTTTTTAATAAATGGCATATGAATTTCCATTACTGGTGAGAAGGAAACAACAAAGAATGGCATATAACCACAGTATACATTGCACATTGCACACTTGAATCAAAAAAATAAAAAAGAAACAAAATACAGATAGCATATTCTACATACCATAAGATTAGCAGCTACAGTGTCATGGATTCTTGATTGCTTTCTTAACACAAAGTTTGTCTACCATTTCAACATGGGGAAGGAACATGTTTGTCTTCTCGTAGCAATAAGTTAGCATGTAAGGTAACTTCGCAAAGCTTCATTATGCAGATATTGGATTTGCAAAAGGAAATGAATGGGATCATCACCATCCAGGAGTATAGCCTTGAGAATTTCCAAACAGAAACCTAGGACTTCATTAACCAAATCTGCAACCCAGAATACTATCTAGTTCATTTAGATGATATTTATTTTGCTCTTCCATCCCATCTTAACAAGAAGCCGATGCACCTTAAATCCATAGTCAGCCATGCAATAGATCTAGGCACTAGCCCATGTTTTATGTCTTGATGGTAATTTCTTAATTACAATGATGTATATCATTTGCATAACCGCAACTTTTCAGTCTCTTATATTGTGAAACTTGAGTTCCATGTCATGGTGTAACATGAAGTAACTCTGGGATTTTGTCCCAGATTTATAGATATCCCTGGCTTTGCTTTCTAATAAATTTGTCTCACTTTTCAAAATTGATGGATATATGGCCATGGGATACATCAAGGTACAATGTACAAAAACATCCATACAAGTCCCCCTCCAAAACTTTGAACCCCCATAAGTCCGAAAGACACCAAACAGAGTTTATTCAGATCATATTCATTTAGAAAACTCACCATTTTCATTGACCAGAAGAAGACTTATCAAAATACTTGAATAAGTCTCATATGGTGAGCTGGGATCTAATATGCAGGCCAATGGAAAATGAAGGGCTTGGAATTAGTTAAAAGGTTCAACTAGGCTCTTCTAGGTAGATGATCTGGAGATTTGGCTCAAATCCTAATGAGTTATGGAGGGAGGTGATAGCAGAGATAATGTGGCTTGAATGATAATGGCTGGGATGCAAGGGATTCCATCATGCCCTTTGGAAGTGCACTGTGGAGGGGAATCTGTAAAGCATTCCCAGCCTTCTCAAAAGGGATAAAGCTTCTCTTAGGCAATGGAACGAGAATAAGATCTGGCTTGACTCGTGGTGTGATGAGCTGGCGTTGAAGGACAAATTCCCTGATTTGTTTGTTTTATCTGGTAACAAAGAAATTACAGTGGCTGAGTGCTATCACGCTGATGAATCTTCCAGTGCTTGGAATCTGGCTTTTAGAAGGAATTTTTTTGATTGGGAGGTTCAGTCTGTTGCAGAGCTGATATCTCTTTCGAACAGTCAACAAGTCAAGGTGCATGATCAAGACCCAAGGCAGTGGAGATGGAGCAAATCAGGGGAGTTCTCAAATCAGTTCTTTTTGTTATACTTTGGTGAATGAGGAGGATAATGCATTTATTTCCTTATAAAGAAATTTGGGGAAATGCAGCTCCCTCAAAGGTGAAATTTTTTGCTTCGGTTGTGGCCTGGGAATGCTTAACCAAGGATCTGCTGGTCAGAAAAGGAGCTAACCTAGCAAACTTGAATTGTTCCCTTTGTCAAGCCCATAGGGAAACAGTGGATCATCTCTTCCTTCATTGTAGCTTTTCTTATACAGTCTGGAACCATTTCAGAAATTCTGTTCCAGCAATTGGGTGCTTGCCAATCTCTGTGAAGATCCGGTTAGCTGGGTGGAGGATTTAAGGAATGTCCAAGAGAGGGAAAGCTTGCTGGGAGGTGGTTCCTTTAGCTGTGCTGTGGGCAATTTGGTCTGAAAGGAATAGTAGAATTTTTTAACAGAAATCGAGTACAGAGGAGGCGGTTATCAACTCGGCGGTTGGCATGTTGAGAACTTGGATGCCAATTCTTTCATGCTTCAGTCCTGATGATTTCTCGTCCTCTGTTTTGAATGTAAATTTTTTTGGGGGTCCTTAAAGGAGTTTTTTTGTATAAAATACTACTGTATAGAGGACCATACTTGTATACATGTTTCTCAGTTAATACATTTTATACATCTCTCTCTAAAAAAAAAAACTTGAATAAGTCTCATCCTTGTCCTACACTGCCTTTCAAACCACAAATGTCTAAGTAGGAAGATTCCCCAATAGAAATTTTCCTGGAAAAAACGGTAGTATTTATAACCTACCACCCCAACTCCCAAGATAATTAAAAACATCAAAAAAAAAAAAAAAAGTGGCAGGAGAAGTAGGCATAGCAACTAAGAGAATGCACCAATGCCAATAAAAGAGATCCATATTTCCTTTGAACCTCGTCTATTCTCTATCACACTTGCATGTTTTTTTTCATCGAAAACAGAAATCAATATATTAATGAGAAGAAAGTGAAATAGTTAAAGGAGCAGGAAGAGGTAAACTCTCTTAACTCTCTCCCAAAATAAAACAGAAAAAATTACAAGGTAGCCCAGAACATTTGAGCTCTTACCGCTCCCTGCTGGACCAATACATCTGCAAAGGAATTTGCACTTCTTTTGGCCCATTTTAATCTGACTTCCATTACCTGGAGTAGCCATTTGAACTACCTTCTTTCATTAATAAACTGCCACATGCTATCCTCTTGCCTTCTTTCATTAATAAGTTATGGGAGGAAAGTCTTTTAAATCTAAAAGTTCCTTTTCATCCGTGAACTAGAGAAGCAGAATCACCAACACCAACAGAATCCAAATATGGACTTATGGAGAACAGAATGTGGAATGTGGTATGTGGAGTTGGTCATGAGTGCAAATCCCACTTGATCTTTACTTAGGACTTTAGAAGTGCTTCTAATGGGCTTTTTGTACTTTTCACGTTGGAGAAACCAAAATCTGGTCAGAAAAATGGTTTTGCAAAAAAAATTGTTGTAAGGCTTATTTAATTGTTACTTTATAGCTGCTGTTAGTAGGCTGACTTCTTAGGATACTGTCAGTTAGTTACTTGTCTTTTTTTCTAATTATTTTTTGTTCTAGGGTGTGCCACCAGGGGCATACTTGTAATTTCCATTCCTTTATTAAGTTAATATAAATAGAAGACTAGTGGCAGCCAGTAGTATGCTTTTTCTCTCAATCGTACCTCTCTTTTTCTTCTTTTTCTCTCTCTCTCTCTCTCCCACTCTCCACATCATTACATGGTATCAGAGCAGGTTTTCTGGGCTGTAAAAGACCTACGATCCCTCCTGTTTTGAGCAAGGTTTCCTTCTTTAAAAGTTTTGGATGTGGAAGATAGGGAAACCCTAGTAGGTTACTGGCGGAAACCCTAGCAGTTTTCTGGCGGCAGATTCTGTGGAAACCCTAGCAGTTTTCTAGCGGCAGTTTCTGTGGTTTTTTCCTTGGTCGTAATACCAGGAAAACCCTAGTCAGAGAAGGGCGATGCTGGTACAGACTCCCTTCCTCCTCTGTTCGATGCTGTGAAGTCAAGTTCAGGTTAGCACCTTCGTACAAGTGCTGAACAGGTGTGTTTTTTGTTTCAGTCTTCTTTGGCCGATGGTGTGTAGGGCTCATTCCTTGGTTATATAGGTATTTGTTTGGATGTTGGATGGTTAGATTGTATGAACTACAGTCAGACTGATAGTAATGTTTGTCTTGGTGGTGTTGAATTGATTACTGGGCTCGTTTAATGACTGGTTGTGTTGACTGAACCTTCTCAGAGTTGTTCTCAGCAGTGTTTTTTGTTCTCTTGCTCACATCCTAGAAGTAAATTCCTTGAGAGTTGGTATTCTGATTGTGGCTGTTGTGTAGTTGGGTGGTGTTTGGATTGTTTTTCAGTAGTATCCGATGGCAAATTATGAATCAACTTCATCGGGGGCTACACCAACCCACAACACAGCGGACATGGGAGGTGAAAACATGGTTTTTCCCATGCCAATTACCCCTTTAAATGGTCTGAACTACTTGGAGTGGGCTAAGAGCGTAAAACTCTATGTAACGGCAAGGGGTAAAGCTGGTTACATTAATGGAAGGGTGAAAGAACCAAGGGTGAGACGGCTGAACATGATAGGTGGGACCAAAAAAACAGTATGGTGATGTCTTGGCTCCTCGCAGCCATGGAACCTTATGTGAAGAAGAACTTTATATGGGCAGACACCGCTAGTGAGATCTGGGAACAAGCCAGAACTACCTATTCTGAGCAAAGGCAATATGCCAAGGTTTATCAGTTACAAGCTGAATCTTTAACATGTAAACAGGGGAACCGTAGTTTGTCTTCATACTATTCAGCCCTTACCTCCATATGGAAAGAATTGGATCATTATCAGGCTATAGAGTGGAAACATGATGATGATGCTAAGGCCTACAGGAAGCTGGTCTCTCAGCAACGTGTGTTTGCTTTCTTGTTGGGACTGAACCCTGCATATGAACCGTTGAGGGTACAGATCCTAGGAAGCAAAGAGTTGCCTACGGTTCACGAGGTATACTCCCGTTTCAATCAGAAGAAAGCAGGCGGAATGTAATGGTTACAGCTGAGAGGGAGCAACAAGTTGCTTTGGCTGCAATGAATAATAACTCCACGGGAAAGAAAAGTGACACTAAGAAGACTGATGATAAAGATAAGTTGTTCTGTACCCACTGTCGGCGTTCACGACATACACGTGACACTTGTTGGGACATCCACGGGAAACCCAAGTGGGTAGCAAAGAATCAAGAATAGGGTAAAGGTCAAGGTCAGAAGAAAATGAACACAGCACATGTGGCAACCCAAGATACTTAGGTTGCCGGTAGTACCCGGGACCACCCTAATAATTCTGACCCCAAGGAAGATATAATGAATTCCTTCAGAGAGCACCTAGAATCTTATAGTAGGGCTTTGCGACAAATGGACAGCTCAGTCACTGGTACTCCCTCTACTTCATTTGCATCTACTTCAGGTAATATGGCTTCTACATTCCATGTCACTCCCATGGATTCCCCTTGGATCATTGACTCAAGGGCCTCCAACCACATGACCGGTAAGTCAAACTTGTTTCAGTATTATAGCCTTTTGTCAGGAAGGGATAGAGTGAGACTTGCAGATGGTTCTTTTTCCTCCATTGCAGGCCAATGATCAATATCTCTTACCCATGGCCTTAACCTGAATTGTGTATTGCGTGTCCCTCAACTTCCTATAAATTTGCTTTCAATTAATAGCATTCCAAGCTCCTTTAACTGTAGTGTAACCTTTTTTGCTGACTCATGTGTTTTTCAAGACCTAACTTCTAGGAGGACGATTGGTAGAGGAAGCCTAGTGGATGGTCTCTACATTCTCGACAACAAAGCTGGTCTCTCGGTGTCATCCTCAGAGTCACATAGTCAGTCAAATAAGAGTCAATTTTTTTGTGGCATAGTCGTTTAGGTCATGCTTTTTTCGAAATAATAAAATCTTTGTTTCCAGTTTTATTTAAGTCATGTTCAGTGTCAGAGTTCATGTGTCAAACGTGTCAGTTGAGCAAACAATGTAGAACAACTTTTCACTCAAGTAATAAAAGATCAAATGTTCATTTTCATGTTGTGTATTTTGATGTATGGAGGCCTACCAATGTAATCTCTGAGGGCGGATATAAGTACTTTATCACATTGATCAATGATTACTCTCGCTATACATGGGTAATTCCTATGCGTAGTAAAGACGAAGTTCCAAAGATAGTGAAAGACTTCCAGAGGATGATGTTTACGCAGTTCCATGTTGAAATACAGATCTTCCAATCCGATAATGCAAAGGAATACTTCCATGGGGAGCTCAATGAGTTCTTTGCCTCCCACGGATCTATTCATAGGAGCTCATGTGCCAGAACACCACAACAAAATGGTATTGCAGAAAGGAAAAACAGACACCTCCTTGAGGTAACTCGCGGGATGATGTTACACATGAATGTTCCAAAAAGGTTTTGGGTGGATGCTATACTTGCAACTGCTTATGTCATCAATCGCATGCCCTCCAAAGTGCTGAACTACATGGCCCCTCATCAATTATTGTACCCTCAGTCTCCTTTATTTTCCATCCCCATGAGAGTCTTTGGTTCCCGTGCCTTTGTCCATGATTTGTCTCCATCCCGAGGTAAGTTAGACCCTCGGTCCACTCCTTGTGTCTTTCTAGGGTATCCCTCCTCTCAAAAAGGGTATTGGTGCTTTGATCCAATTAGTCGTAAGGTTTTTATGTCTATGGATGTGTCCTTTGAGTCTAAGCCATTCTTCCCTTCTTCTCCTCAGGGGGAGAGTCGTAGTGTGGAAGAGGAGAAGCAGGTTCAGGTATCTCTTCCTTCTATTCTGGACCTTACTCCCTTCCGTGTCTTCCAACGTACACGTCGTAGAGATCAGCGGTGTGGTAGAGATATGGAGTAGCCAAACACTGAGCAACCGACACCATTAGACTCCCAGGAGGTAAGTCCACCCCCTAACCCTGCTCCTATTGTGGATGACCTTGACATTCCTATTGCCCAACAAAAGGGAGTCAGGTCATGCACTACCAAACACCCCATTACCCATTTTGTCTCCTATGATCACATTTCCCCCTCATATCGAGCCTTCCTATCTGCAGTTGATTGCATCCTTGTTCCCAGAAATGTTGCAGAAGCCTTAAAATGCCCTGAATTGACAGATGCCATGAAGGAGGAGATTAATGCTCTTCGCAAAAATCAGACTTGGGAGTTGGTGGATCTTCCAAAGGAGAAAGACCCTGTGGGGTGTAAATGGGTGTTCACGGTTAAGTACAAGACAGATGGAACAGTTGAAAGGTACAAAGCAAGATTCGTAGCCAAAGGATACACACAAGTATACGGGGTTGACTATGATGAGACTTTTGCCCCAATGGCTAAGATGAACTCAATTAGGGTTCTCCTGTCCTTAGCTGCTAATCTTGACTGGGAATTGCATCAACTAGACATAAAGAATGCTTTTCTGAATGGTGACTTAGAGGAGGAAGTATACATGGTTCAACCCCCTGGATTTTGTGCCAAGGGGAGTGAAAATAAGGTGTGCAAGCTGCGAAAGTCTCTTTATGGCAGTTCAACAGATGGGCTTCAAACAATGTCAGTATGATCATACACTCTTTGTGAAGAGATGTCAAGAACAGGTTGTTGTATTGATAGTATATGTGGATGATATCATCATTACAGGAAGTTGGAGCTCAGAGATATAGAACTTGAAACAATTCCTTGCATCTAAATTTGAAGTGAAAGATCTAGGCCCCCTGAAGTATTTCCTTGGGATTGAAGTTACTCGCTCAGAAAATGGTATATTTGTCTCTCAAAGGAAATACACCATTGATCTATTACAGGATACAGGCAAATTAGGTACAAGGCCGGCAGATACTCCTATGGATGTAGACCACAAGTTAGGTGACTCTGTTGGTGAACCTCTGAAAGATGTGAAACAGTTCCAAAGGTTAGTGGGAAAGCTAATTTATTTGTCCATGACCCGTCCAGACATTGCCTATTCCGTTGGGGTCCTAAGTCAGCTCATGCACTCTCCTAAGAAACCACACATGGAGGCAACAGAGAGAGTTCTTAGATATTTGAAAAAATATCCCGGAACAGGCCTACTATTCAGTAAACACAATCACCTAAAGGTGGAAGTCTTTACAGATGCTGATTGGGCAGGAGCTGTGGATGACAGAAAGTCCACTAGTGGGTATTGCACATTTGTGAGAGAAAATTTGGTGACCTAGAAAAGCAAGAAACTAAGTGTGGTAGCAAGGTCAAGCGCTGAAGCTTAATATAGAGCTATGGCACATGGGGTGGCTGAAGTCCTTTGGCTAAAGAATCTTCTAGGGGAGCTTGGAGTTGTTGTTCATGGTCCTATGTCCCTTTACTGTGACAACAAAGCTGCAATACACATCGCCAGCAACCCTGTCCTACATGAGAGGACCAAGCACATTGAGGTGGACAAACACTTCATAAGGGAAAAATTGGAAAAAAGGGAAATTTGCATTCCTTATGTCAACTCCAAGGAACAACTTGTTGATGTTCTCACAAAGGGGCTTCCATGCTCGCGGCACAATGAGTTATGTGACAAGTTGGGCATGATAGACATATTCAGCCCAACTTGAGGGGGAGTGTTGTAAGGCTTATTTAATTGTTACTTTATAGTTGTTGTTAGTAAACTGACTTCTTAGGATACTGTCAGTTAGTTACTTGTCTTTTTTTCTTATTATTTTTTGTTCTAGGGTGTGCTGCCAGGGGCATACTTGTAATTTCTATTCCTTTATTAAGTTAATATAAATAGAAGACTGGCAGCAGCCAGTAGTATGCTTTTTCTCTCAATCGTACCTCTCTTTTTCTTCTCTTTCTCTCTCTCTCTCTTTTTCCCACTCTCCACAAATCATTACAAAAATCAAAACAGGCCTTTTGAAAGCCTGTTAAAAAAGCAGGAAAAAACTCCATTATACGTTTGCAAGAAACTATTTTGAACCAAAAGAAAAAAAGGATTAAAGACAACATACCTTAAGTTTTCATAAATTGACTTAAACGTACCCTTAGTTTTTCCAAAAGAACTTAAATATACATTGTGGGCTGACCCAAGGGGCTTAAAGAGACCCTCCATCAATGAAACTTCGCATGTGAACTTATTTAAAATTCCTAAAATCCTATTTTTCCCTTTTGGGCAGGAAACAACACTAAATACTGATGAAGAAATAAGAGAGAAGAGAGAGAGAGAGAGAGAGAGAGAGAGAGAGCGGGGGGGAGGGAAATTGAAAAGTGAATTCGTTCCATTTGATATTCTAGATTTGATGGGTTGAAAGAGAAGGGATTGTTTCAACTTTCAAGCTCCATCCCTCTTGCCCAAAAGAATGCATCTTACAATGTAAGATACTAACACTAGCATGTTTCTTCGCCCTCTCTGAGTTAGAGATAAGATGAAGTCACGGATAGAGAAATGAACAAAATTTCAGCCAGCACTGCCACATTACATGAGTTTGAAAATTTAAGGACATATTTTGAAAATTTGAAAGATAATGAAGGATAAAAAAGTCACAAGGTATATAAGTCTTTTTCAAAAACTTAGGGCATGTTTAAGTCAATTTATGAAAACTCAGACAGGATCATATGCCAACCTCTATAGCTCAGACTTCAGTTGAATCAAAGCACAAAAAAAAACGAATAAATGAGGAAATGAGGTGAGCTACAAAAATGGAATTTCAAAATTTCAGTAAGTGGTTCTAATCAGAAGTATGAACTTGATAGAACAAGACTAACCTGATGCCGTTCTGTTCCCCCATTTTGCGCTCTTATCGATCTCCCAAATAGGGTTTATTACTTTTCCTTTTTGGTTAACAAAATTGGGTTTATTAAAATTGATTTGCAACTTGTAACTGTACATTGAAACTATAAAGTCAACGTAGATGCTCAGAAAATGTACGATATCAGGCTCAAATTGATCGTCTTTTGACATCGTATTCTGTTGATTTTAAAAACTAACCAATATTTTGGACTTGGTATTCGAATTAACCCATATTTCTATTTCCTACTGAAATCCATGAAAGAAGTTCCACAGGGACAAACTCAACTAGCCACTCGACTTGGTATTTGCAGTCCAGTTAGATTTAGCGTACTTGTCAAACCGTTTTGTGAACTGAAAGGATAATTTTTTCTATTTTGGATTATATATAATATAATTAGCGTAGCTAAATGCCTAATTCTATGTAAAAGTCAGCAAAATATGAACCTTTAAGCGATAAAATACTGTAACTTGATTAAAAATTATTTGAAAAATGAAGAACGAATCTCTCCACAGAAAGAAAAAATATGAACCCTTGCGAAGAAGTAGAAGAAGAAGGACTCACCTGTTCCTTGGGTGTAACCGGTCGCCGGGAGGTGGCAGTTTACCTTCTTCGTTTCGGATTTGGATTGCGCCTGCAGCACCGCAGCAGTCCCAGAGTCCAGACTTCGAGTTACATGCTAGACGTTAGACATTACCGAGCCTTCGCCTTTTCGGCAGAATACGAGGAGTTCGGGTTCGGAGTAGGGATGCCAAATTAAGGCTGCGTTTGGTTTTAGGAAAGATTTTGGAAGGATGGGAAAAAGATGAGATGAGGAAAAAAAAGATCTCGCATCCTGTGAACCCACGGGAAGTGTGGACCCTCTGTTAGAATTAGAGGCGTACACGTCGCCTTGGTTTTAACAACAAACTAACGGGGTTTGGACGTTAACATCATTCGGCTGGTTGAACCGGCCACTAACAAACAAAAAAGGGCACCTTTTCTTGAAGCTTCCAAAACACAATTTACCCTCCTATCTCACACTAAGCTTTACTCCCACCCTCTCTTATTATCTGAACTTAGCCTATTACCAGATTATCGGCGACCAACACCAACCAACGATCGACAATAAGTTCATTCATTCATTCATTTTTCTTTTTCTTCCCTGCGAACTCAGTTCTTCTTATGTGTCCTTGACTTAAAGATTTCTTCCCTACAAAAGGAACAAAGTGATGGGGTACTACTCATTTGGATTTGGAGTTTAAAAGATTCGGTCGTTTCACACGCCCATTCCAATTTAGAGTTCATTGTAGGTCGGTTATAGAACAAACTGATGAATCAATTTTTTTGTGTTAAGTATCTTATCATTTGGTTTGCTTTCAAGTGGCCGATGATTCAGAGGCCGAAGTGAACTTTTGCTAGATGAGGACCTGGATGTCGATCTGACTAGGCCAAGCTGGGAGTAGATTAGGTGTCGAGTTGACCAGAAGGTTGAGCTGCCTATTAGTTGTTGAGCTTACCAGAGGGCTGAACTGCCTATTAGTTGTCAAACTGACCAGAGAGCCGAGCTACCTGGTGACGAGTTAGATTGATTGTTGAGTTCCGTAGTTCTTTAGAGACCTGCAAGGAATCAATGTCAGAGGACCCGGGGTGGCTAACCCGGCGAGGTCGCTCCGATGCTTAAGTCAATACTCTCATAGTAGACTGCGAGCTAAAAATCACAAAGTATGAGAGCTAGAATATGCTTACTTGCCCCCTTATGTCATTGGGGTTGGTGCCTTTATATAGGCATTGTTTAGCGTGGGCTTCACGCACCACATCCGAGATTTCTGAGAAGTCGTCTAAGTGGTCCAAGATTCCCTAAGGTAACTGCCATGCACGTTGACCACCCTCCGGATCGTGAGAGTGTTAGGATATGCATGCCGAATTTTATGACAAGCACGTCTCGCAGGTCACCAGGTCAGCACCTGTGCCAGGCCACCAGGTCGGCACCTGTGCTAGGCCGCCAGTTCGCGCCTGGGCCAGGCCGCCAGGTGAGACACCTTCAACTTGGCTAAGGCAAGTTGTTGCCTAATTGGTTCCGAGTGTCACCTAGTTGTTCCGAGGTGCCATGTGTCACAATATCATTGGAGGGCCAAATCCGCCCTCATCATTTGCCCCCACTCCCGAGCTGAAAGTAACTCGGCGAAGGGAGTAGATTGCTCATTTTGGCCTGAAATGACTAATTCGATGAGCTCATAAGCGTCGATTCAATTCCTTAGGCTCTGGGAGCGACTCGCAGTCCACTCTCCTTACCCTTGATTTTGCCCATGCAGAAGAGGCGATTGGGTCTTATGTGGTGCCGAAGTCTTTGCCAGTTCGGCACTTTAGCCCTTAGGCTCTGGGAGCGACTCGTAGTCCACTCTCCTTGATCTTTGATTTTGCCCATGCCGAAGAGGCGATTGGGTCTTATGTGGTGTCGAGGTCTTTTATCAGCTCGGCACCTTAGAGCTACAGTTGCGCTGCATCAGCCTCGTTAGTGACGTCAGTAACCCACTTCTTCAAGAAGCTACTAGAAGCTCGACCTACGATGGCAACACTACTGACTTTAGGTCACCAGCTCGCACGGGAGCCTTGGAAGGTTCAACCGGCAGGGGCATCCATGCAATCTGTTGGCCGCCTACTCCCGCAGAAGCCACGAAGAGCTCATCTTTGTAGAGGGTACCTCACGAAGAGGACTGATGAGGCTTTATCCGAGTTGAAATAAAGTTGATAGAGGTGCTTAGTCTGTTGGCCATCAACTTCCTGCATAGTCTTTGAGTTCATAAAAAATGAAAACTAGAAAGTGAGAGCTTTTAGTTTCTAAAATGTGAGAACTTAGCTTTCTAGAAGAGGAGGATTTAGTCTTTCAGATGATGAGAACTTAGCTTTTTGTAGTGTTTCCCACAGACGGCGCCAATTGATGAATCAATTTTTTGTGCTAAGTACCTCGTCATTTGGTCTGCTTCCAAGTGGTCGATGACTCAGAGGCCGAAGTGAACTTTTGTTGGATGAGGACCTGGATGTCGAGCTGACCAGGCCGAGTTGGGGGCAGATTAGGTGCCGAGTAGACCAGAAGGTCGAGTTGTCTATTAGTTGCCGAGCTTACCAAAGGGTCGAGCTGCCTATTAGTTGTTGAGCTGACCAGAGGGCCGAGCTGGATTGATTGTTGAGCTTCGTAGTTCTTTAGAGACCTGCAAGGAATCAATGTCAGAGGACCCAGGGTGGCTAACTCGGTGAGGTTGCTCCGATGCTTAAGTCAGTACTCTCATAGTAGACTACGAGATAAAAATCACAAAGTATGAGAACTAGAATATGCTTACTTGCCCCCTCATGTCATTGGGGTTGGTGCCTTTATATAGGCATTATTTAGCATGGGCTTCACGCACCATATCCGAGATTTCTGAGAAGTCGTCTAAGTGGTCCGAGATTCCCTAAGGTAACTGCCATGCACGTTGACCACCCTCCGGATCGTTCAGCACGTGGGCCAACTTTCAAGGATCATGGGAGTGTTAGAATATGCATGACAATTTTGTCGACGAGCACGTCTCGCAGGTCGCCAGGTCGGCGCCTGTGCCAGGCCGCCAATTCGCGCCTGGGTCAGGCTGCTAGGCCGCCAGTTCGCGCCTGGGCCAGGCCGCCAGGTCGCGCCTAGGTCGCCAGGTGGGACACCTTCAACTTGGTAAGGCAAGTTGTTGCCTAATTGGTTAATATTGCAGGAGAGACAAGGACGAAGCTCACTTCTTTGGCTTCTAGCTTTATATCAGATCTTCTAGATAGAATCCTATAATGAATGAGTTGTAATTGTTATTGCATCATCATCATTAAGATACTAGCACGAGCAAGTTCAGGAATGTTCGAAAAACTTGTTACAAGTATCAAAATGTAGTGAATGTTAAAAGAGTGGAAATTCTTTCAGAGAGAAAAATAAGATTTTAATTTGTGGGTTGTTATTTTAAGTGAAATACAAAAACCTTTCCGCTCTTATATGTTACTAGTTTGTATTTAAAATGGGGAAATGCAATCTCTTACAGTTTGCATCTTGTTCGATCCCATTTTGGCACGAGACAGGTATTGCCTTTATTTATGTTAGACTAGTAAGGTGTTTTTGAGATAATCAGTCTTGTGTTATATGGATCGAGTTCATTCAAATTTCCTGGCATTCCTCCGCTATAATATAATGCTTTAGAGTTTAGACTTGCGTCTTAGTTTTATTATTTATATTTTAGAATTGAGCGCAAGGGTCGCTGAACAATTCCTATACCGTCTTTGTGGTGGATGCATTCTGATAATTCTAAATTTATCTGATAAACAAACATGGGCATTGGGAATAATGTTACAGTGTTCTGTTATCCTATTTTATCAGAGTATTCTGTGCACTTTTACTTTGTAAGCCGAAGGCTTAGGAATCAGATCCCAATTTCCCATTCTCGTAGATTTGCTCTAAACTTGTTTTGCCTTGTGAATTACTAGATGAGATTGCACACAACAAAAACGGCCCAGAATTTAGTGTTATGTTGCAAACTTGCAAATGTGATCATCAACATAGACTTCCTTCAAGAAATTTTGGAGCTTTTAAACCATCCCTTTGTTAATTAATCAGGGTAGATCAATCTTGTATCTTCTTTCTCACAGTTTCAACTTAGTCATGCCACACTCTAAGAAATGCCATCAGTTACCACCATGATTCTAATAATTTGTGCAAATCAATTTCATTGTTTTCCTTGAGAGGAAGTGGAATGGGATCATTTGTGCAAACCATTTTCATTGGCCTCTCCACAATTATTTTCCTTGAGAAGAAGTGGAATACACAACCTCTCTACATCTAGTCATCTAGAACAGACTTTGGGGAGGTAGGACTGTTTGTGTCCATGCATGACTTCAGTGTTTCCATTAAACTTGAAAACCAGGGTGAACCCTTCCTTGCAAAGAATAGAATGTAGGCCTCTTGAGCAAGAACAAACTCCTATGAAACACTCATCACCTAAAATTGAAGTTAATGGTCATGTTCATAATACTCCAGGTGAAGAATATCGAGCTAAAGCTGGCTTAAAGCCCAGTGGGGAATAAAGAGAAAATGCAATCTCAGGAAAAATTGAAGAGGATACAACTTGAATTCTCCACTAATTTTGAGGGTGAGCAAATGATGGATGCCAAACAGTGCTCAACGTGATCATGGAGAGCACATAAAACACAAAGCCCAACGTGATCACTGAGAGAACATAAAAATAAAAAAGAATAATGAGAACAGAAGAAGAAGAGGAGGAGGAAAGAGAAAGAAGAAGAAGAAGAAATTAAAGGAATTTATCATCAATCGTCGGTTGATTTCTTGCCATCGGATGTCGGTTGATGTTAGTCGCCGGTGATCTGGTAATGGGATAAGGTTCGGATGAGAGAGGGTGGGACTGTGGGAGGTGAATCCGAATGTGAAAGGGAAGGGAAAATTCAAAATTGTCTTAGAAGCTTCAACCAGCCAACCAAAGAGAAAGAAGGGGTTTTGGCTTTTTTGTCTGATAGTGGCCGGTTCAACCAACCAAATGAATGCCAACGGCAAAACCCCAATAGTTTGTTATTAATTAATACTAATGATGTGACGTGTATGCCACTTATTGGAGGGTCCACGCTTCCCATGAACCCATGGGTTCACAGGATGCAAGCTCGAAAAAAAAGGGTGAAAATCTTATTTTATAGGGTACCAACCTCAAAAGCGAAAATAATGGGAAAACCAACCTCAATAACATTATTAATTAATTAATTAGGTATTTAGTAATCGTTTTTATTATTTATAGGGTACGATACAAAAACCTTCCCTAAAGTTTTTAACAATCATAAAAATCTCTCCTTTAGTCTCAACCTCTTACCTCCCTTTTATCACTGACTCAAATGATAAACGCATAAAGTTACGAAATTGCCCCTAACTAATTGTCAGGGCATCACTAAAACTATTTTAAAATGCCAAAATTACCTTTATTCGATTAATCTCTCTTTTATGCTTTGTTAGAGTTAAATTGTTTAAGCTAAAACTACAACTAAAACATAATTAACTCTCCCTTCTCTCTCTTTCAAGTCTCATCTTTTTTTTCGAAATCCAAAGTCCAAACTATCCCCTCCCCTTTAGAAGACTTTGGAATCCTTAACACATGCATCGTTTGGCGCATTTTTTTGTGCAGTCTTTCAACTGTTTACAAGCTGGAAAGACTGAAAATCGGTCTATTCCCATTTGGCACATGAAAGATCTAGCTACCAAAAGACGCGGCACCGAAAAGACGTACGAAGCCCATTTTGGGTTGATTTCGGGAAGCTCCAAATGAAGTTTTTCACGTCTTTCACGTTTTATTCTCGCGCGGAAAGACTTGGAACAGCGCACGGAAAAACGTGCATCTACCAAATGGTCTTCGGGCTGCCTAGATCTTATGTCAAAAGCTCAATGCGTCTATTGACTGTTAGAGCTACGAGAAGATCTTCTCAAAAAGACTTGCCAAACGGGCCCACAGCTATTTGTCTTCTACCATCTCCATTCTCTATGGTGAGTGTGGTGGTTCGGCTCTGGCCTACTCTCTCTCTCTCTCTCTCTCACGTGCGCGTGCATGCACGCACGCACACGCCTTTCCTTTTACTTGTATCTTTTCCCTCTCTTTTGAAGTGGGGCCCTAGGCATACAAAATCCAACAAATCCAACTTGGTTATTATTAAGTATGTGTTGGAACCACAGGTGTTTATTCACTAAACATTTGTATTTGATTTGTCTACAAAATCGAGGAAAACAATAATGAATTCATTTATTGACACTTAGGCGCCATTAGGCACCACATCAGCAAAATAGTGAATAAACGCCTACCCGTTGGGAGAAGTGCTAAAATGAAGCTTCCCCAAACGGTAGGCACACACATAAATCAATGCTTGCTTTTGCAAGTCTCTATGCATATGGATCCACATAATGAGGGAAATGCTGAAGTGGTGCCTATATGGCAACATTTATTCAATAAATGCCCATGGTTCTAAACACCGCCTAAATCTTCGACACATCAACCACCATCACTCATGCCATCAAAACCTATCTCGACTTTTTCGTGATTTTCAATCTCTATCTCCTCCCTTTCAGGTAGGGGTGATCATGGGCCGGGCCAGGCTTTGTACTTATGATAAGGGCTATAGATTAGGCCCAGGCCTAGCCCAGCCCAGGGTTCCAGGCCTAAAACATAAGTCCTAGCCCAGGTCTATACCGGCCCGGGCCGGGTTGGGCCTAATTCCGGGCCAATGTCACTCATATATAAAACATTACATATCTATATATTAAATGACATAACATGCATATAAACTTATTTTATACATTATATAATATAAAATATTACATATAATATAAATTATATATGTTATGTTATAATATTTATATATAAAACATATAATATAATGTAAAATAACATGTATACATTATACACAAAATGTATAAATTTAAATACATGCGGGCCAGGCCGGACTTGAAGTATTAAGCCCAAGCTCAACCCTAAAATTTATAGGGCTGAGGGCCCAGGCCGGACTTATGCGAGCCGGGTTAAAAATGATCAGCCCTACTTTCAATTCTTCTATGATGGCAAAGGACTTGGACGACAACAAGTTCTGACTTCCTTCTCAGTTTCTCAATGACAACGACATACTCATGGATAATAAGACCAACTATAATAACACTAACAAGGGCTTTGCCTTTGAGACAGAAGCTGGGCCTTTCTTTCCTTTTGAGTTCCCCAACGCCTTTGCATGTTGTGGATCTCCATTGGCTCTCAACTCCTCGGTTGAGCCGGTCGTGGGTTCCACTGAGACTGAGAGTGATGAGGAGGACTACTTGGTTGGGTTAACTACACGGATGCTCATTCCATGTTGCGTGATGAAGAGAAATCTACTGCTGCTTATTTTGCTACCTACAACCATAAAGACATGGGCAATAGCTGGTATCCCTGCAATCAACATTGTGGGCAGTTGAAAGCTGGTCATCTGCAGTGGGTAGGGGTGTCAATAGACTAGTTTTGGATTGGATCTAATATTATCCAAACCTTATCAAATTGGATTTGGATAGTCCATTATATTTATTGGATTGGGCCAATCCAAAATAAAATGGTCGATCAAAATTGAAATTGAAAAACACTTTTATAAAAGCACTTTTGTAAAAGTAATTTTATGAAAAGTACTTTTTCGAAAGCACTTTAATGAAATCACTTTTACAAAAGAAATTTTATAGAAGTACTTTTATAAAAGCACTTTTACGAAAGTACTTTTACGAAAGTACTTTTATGGAAGTACTTTTACAAAAGCACTTTTGTGGAAGTACTTTTATAAACACTTTTACAAAAGCACTTTTATGGAAGTACCTCTATATAAGCACTTTATCGAAAGCACTTTTATGAAAGCACTTTTATGGAAGTACTTCTATATAAGCACTTTTACAAAAGCACTTTTAAGAAAGAACTTTTATGAAAGCACTTTTACAAAAGCAGTTTTATGAAAGTACTTTTATAAAAGCACTTCTACGAAAGTACTTTTATAAAAGTACTTTTGCGAAAGCACTTTTAAAAGCAAGGTTTTTAAAACCAACTTGGAGAACAAACCAGTCAGGGGAACGGTTCCCGAGTCGAATGATCCAACCGTTCGGGAGTACAGGGTATAGGGTACTAATCGGGAGTTTTCCCTATTTTTAATGATGCCCTGATGATTAGTTAGGGACAATTTTGTAACTTTATGTGTTAAACGTTTGGATCAATGGCAAAAGGGAGGTTTTTGTTGAGTTCTTTAAAAATCTAAGGGAGGTTTTTGTTAAAGTGAAACTAAAAGGGAGGTTTTTATGATTGTTAGAAACTTCAGGGGAGGTTTTTCTATTTTATCCTATTTTTATTAATACTTAATTAATTAATTATTAACTAATTAATATTTACTATGAATTAATTAATAACTTATGTTTTGTATCGTTAATTATTTTTAATTATTCAAAATTTTTATTATTTATTTATTTATTACGTAAATTATAAATATAGTAATTAATAAATTATTGTATAATTACTTAACTAATTAATAATTAACTACTTTTGTGTTAATTATTAACTAATAAATAATACATTTAATTATTTGGTATTTTACTATCCATTAATAATTAGATATTAATTATTATAATTAATTAATATTTTAATTTTTATTAATAATTTGGTAATTAGTTGCTTTTTATTATTAATTAATTATTAAATATTTTTATTCATTAATTTTATAATTAATTAGTTAATGAATGAATAATGATAATTAGTTAATATCTATTATGATTTAATTAATAATTTTTATTTTGTATTACTAGTTCTTTTTAATTAGCTAAAATTTTTATTACTTAACTATTTAAGTAAATTAATAATAAGATAATACTTAATTACTTAACTATTAACTATTTTTTGTTATTTATTAATTAACTAATAATATTGTTTATTATTTATTATTTATTATTTTATTATATTCCTTCATATTTATTAGTTACTTATAATTAAATTATTTTATTATTGTGTTGTTAAATAATTAATAATTTATTAATGGCTCATAGATCTAATATTAACTCTTAAAAGCATTACAAGGAAGGTGTTTTTTCCTGTTAACAAGCTCCCTCTCCTTTCCCACATCCCACCAAAATAATGGGATTCTACATCCCAAAAGTTGAGATGTATAATCCCACCTTTTTCCTATAGGCCTCATGACATCCCACAAACCAAACATGTGAAAGGAAAAATATTTGAGAGTATTTCGTATTTTCCCTTCTCATCCCACAAAGCAAATTGGCCTAATAGATTTATTGGGTAAACTCCAAAAACACCTAGGGTTTTAAGTTTTAACTGTTCAGTCCTCCCCTAGAAATCTTAGCTCCACCCTAGGGGTGGAATGAATCCTGACCGTGGATTGATACCAAATTCACAAGGTAGGATGTAGTTTATAGGGGGCTACTAGTAGACTAGGAGGTAGGGGTGATCATGGGCCAGGTCGGGCTTTGCACTTATGATAAAGATTATAGCTTAGGCCCGGGCCCGGCCCGGCCCAGGGTTGCGGGCCTGAAACATAAGCCCTAGCCCAGGTCTATACGGGCTCGGGCTAGGCCGGGCCTGATTCTGGGCCAATGTCTTTCATATATATAAAACATTACATATCTATAATATTTTATATTAAATGACATAACATGCATATAAACTTATTTTATACATTATATAATATAAAATATTACATATAATATAAATTATACATGTCATATTATAATATTTATATATAAAATATATAATATAATGTAAAATATCTTGTATACATATATATACATAATACACAAAGTGTGTAAGTTTAAATATATGTGGGCCAGGTCGAGCCCGGATCGGACTTGAAGTATTAAACGCAAGCCCAGCCCTAAAATTTGCAGGCCTGATATGGGCCCGGACTGGACCAGACTGAAATAATCACCCTTAATAGGTGGTGACTGTAATTTCAGATTTCTAAGGGGAGTACAATCTACTTATCCCAAAACACCCAAAGTAGGTGTGATCATTTTTAGCCCATCCAATAAGTCAGGGCTTGACATAGGTTTTGTAATTAGGCCTTGCCCAGTCCTAGGTCCAAGCTCGCATCTGCAAATTTCTTTCCGGTTCGGGTTGAAAGCTTTCGGAGAGATTCGTTCTTCATTTTTCAAATAATTTTTAATCAAATTACAGTATTTCATCGCTAAAATGTTCATTTTTTTTTTTAAGGTAAGGTAACTTTATTAAATAGCACATAAAATACAAAGGGCCCGAGTGAAAGGACTACAGACCAGGCCTAAAAGCCCTACAATTACAAATCGAACAGACTAGTAGACCTCAACTGGGTGCCCAGCACCCTGACCTACAGACCCTTAGCTGCTACAGTCCAAGAGACCAGTTTGCTAAATGGTTCATATTTGCTTACTTAATTATACATACATGTGCGAATTATTTTATTATATATATATATAAATATTATAATATGATACGTATAATGTTATATAGAGCGATTATATATAATGTTTTTATTACATAATGTATAAAATAATTTCTATACACATTATATATAAAATCTCATATCTAAATTAGGCCCGACCCATCCCATGATCTCCCCTACCCCAAACTACTAAGATGCGTTAATGTCACTTTATATTCGAACTATGAAAAGTTGCAGATATCCCAAACTTTGACGTGCCATTCAAAGAACTACATCTGTTAAAATTTCATTAGCAGGAAGGACAGAAAATATTCTGCACTAGGGTCTAGAGGAGCAATTTGAATGGGCCCAACGAGAGCCCAAACTAATCCAATTCATAATTTTACATGGATTAGACTTTGGATTTTTGGTCTTTGGGTTGGGTTTAGACCCAAAAGTTTGGTTTTTTTTTTTTACTTTTCGGGCTAAAAGAGTGTTCTTACATCAATTTTAGTTACATTAATTCTGTTCATATATAACTTTTTACAAATCACTACAGTTATTAAAAACATCCTTACGTACTACTCAATGGACCAACGATTACATCAGTAGAGTTATTTCTAGGGCAGAAAACGAGATTGGATACAATCCTCACAAAATTTGTTCACACCATCCTCATAACAATCGCAGCCATGCATTGGGTTCATGGGAAGATGTTCCCAATGCACAACTTGAAGTGTTGTGAAAATAGTGTGAGGACAAAATCCGGATTTGTGGAAAACATATCGAATCCAATTGGATATACCTGCATCTAAATTTATATATATATATAATAGAACATTATGACGTTGAATAGCATTGATAAATTAAACCAAAAATGATGAAAATATTTATATTATAAATAAAAATTGGCTTTGATATCCATGAACACATTAAGAAGGCCAAATCAAAGTTTAAAATTTCATAAAACCATAAAATAAGTAAATCTTAGAGGAGGAATAGAAGTAGAAGCCGAGAGAGAGAGAGAGAGAGAGAGAGCAAAGTCCTTGTTTCAATGGACCTTTATTTCAGTGAAAGAAAAAAAAAGAAAGAAAATTATATGCATGTTATAGATGTGAATTGTATCAAGGTGCTTCAATCATCATCATCATCCAAAGCCTTATCACAACTATATGGGGTGTTGGCATGAATTCGATATTTCACCATTGCATTCTGTTTAACTTTATATCCATTGTTAAACTATGAACATTTAAATCATCTCTTACTATTTCAACCCATGTCCTTTTTGATTTACCCCTAATCTTTCTAGTCCTTTCAACTTGCAACTATCAAGATGCATCAAGCATTCAACAATTTAGTCCATGAAACTTTCAAACATGTCTGTTGTCAACTAGTTGCATCATCAGATAGCTAGTGTCATGTTAGATATCTCGCATTTCTAATCTTAGGAGGTTGGGATCTTTATCGAGGCAGAGGGGTGATGATCAGTGATGCTGGTTAAGGCGAGTCTTAACAGACCCACACCCCCGGCCCACATTTTTTGCCCGTATATTTAAGGGGGCTGGTTTTTTTATTTTGGTTTAGAATTATGGCTTATGATCAATTAGATTGTTGTTGCTTCTTTAATGGAAACTTTGCTATTTGAAATCCTATCTGCAACAGTTAGGGCTTCAGGCATTTAAAATGTCTTTATTTCTCTTTCTAAATAGATTGTCACTATTACAAGAGCATTAAATGTTATTAGAAGTTAAAGACAACTACAAAGGTGTGAAACATAAGAATATACAAAAAAAAAAACACTTTAAAAGCAAAATTATATCATGCCTTTTGAAAGTGGCACTTCTAGGTTCAATCGAGGTGCAAGCTAGGCGTGCGTGCCTTTTAGAACACTTTTAATACTTCAGCTACAAATATGATGAAACACCATTTCTTCCAAAGAGCTTTTCCTCACAAGAAATGGCTTTCCCCTAATTCTTGTCAAGTAGAGGTCTCTTCTCTTTTCTTCTCTTGGTTTCTCCATGTTAAGGGAGACTTTCAGAGCCTGTTTTAGTCTGTAGAAAGGACAAGTAGGTGTATCAAAAATAGGAGTAAACCTTCCAAGACTGAAACTAAAATATTCAAATAATTTAAAATTCCTTAGTATGGGAATCTAAAGAAAAAATTGATTCTTCCCTTAAAGACCTTGCCCACTCTAATCATGTTTCTTGAAACTGAACCATAGGTTTTGAAGAGAAATCAAGGCCCTCTCTTGACTCTTTTACTTTCTTAAGCCATGTGAATGAATATGTAAAAGATCTTATCAAACTAAATCACTGCCTGTTGGCACTACCATTATAACTACATAGCCGCAACAGCACAGCCTCAGAAAACTCGAAATTCACCCTCCTCTTCCATGTCCGGTGAGTGCATCCTTGCTGTTGTTACCCCAAATGACACACTGACCCACTAACATATGAAAAAATAAAAATTGCCTCCATGGTCTACTACCTTATTATTCACACGACCAGGACACTTTCATTTGACCCTCCAATGAACAAGCATGTTATCAATCAAAAGAAAAACTAAATCACTAAATGAGTGTATGCTTGGGTGATTTGGTTTCAATCAGTTTACATGTTCACAATACTTTCTTGTAAGACTACAATTAAACATAAACATGCTAGCAATCAAATGAAAAATCATATCACTCAATGAGTGCATGCCTTTTTCCCACCTCAAATCATATAAAAACAACCCACTAACATATGAAAACATAGAGAATGTCTCTAAGGTCAACTACCTTACTATGACAATCATGATATGCCAAGGTACCCTAACATATGCTGTGATGTGTTCACATGGTCACAATACTTTCTTGTGGTCTTCCAATAAAACATTAACATGCTATCAACCAAATAACCCAGTGAGTGCATGCTTGTGTGATTTGATTTCGATGAGTTTACATGGTTACAACACTTTCTTGTGACCCTTCAATAAAGTCACAAACAGCTAATAATCAAATTTTAAACCAAATCACCTTGTGAGTGAATGCCTATATGATTTGATTTTGATTAGTCCACATGGTCACAACACTTTTTTGCAACCCTCAAATAAAACATAGACATCCTGTAAATCAAATGAAAGATAAAGTTACCTAGTGTTTGCATGCTTTTTAGTGTTACCTGAAGTGATACATGAACTACTCGCTATCATATAATAAAATGGGGACTACCTCTAGAATCCACTACCTTACTAAGACTATCAAAAAGCATGGTTACAACACTTTCTTGTGACTCTTCAATAAGTCACAAACATGCTAATGATCAAATTTTAAACCAAATCACCTTGTGAGTGAATACCTAGATGATTTGATTTGTAGTCCACATGGTCACAACACTTTTTTTGAACCCTCAAATAAAACATAGACTGATAGACATTCAGTGAATCAGATGAAAGACGAAATTACCTAGTGATTGCATGCTTTTTGGTGCTACCCCAAGTGATGCATGAACTACCTTACTAAGAATATCAAGAAATACAAAGGTAGCCTAACATGTGGAACGTTAAATTCACATATCCAAAACACACTTGTGGCCTATAAAAAAACCAGTCATGCATAAATCAAATTACCCAGTAAGTGCATGCCTTGCATGCCTGGGTGATTTGGCTTTCATGAGTTCACAATCACAATTTTTGCAACCACCAATAAAACACAAACATGTTGCTATCAATCAAATGAAGAAACAAATAACCTGGCAAAGGCATGTCTCTTTTTTTCGGAACAGGTAAAGTATTGTATTGTAATGAGATATGAGTAAAAACCAATAACAACAGCCCATGTACGATGAGAGCCTGTACATTGGGAATTTACAAAAAGATTCAATGCAAAAATGAAAAAAGCTGGACACCCTTGAAAGCCCTTTGTACACTTACCCAGGAACATAAAAAGCCTATAACCTTGTTTTTAACTGAAGCTACATCAGAACAATTGTTATCAAAGATTTGGCTGTTGCTTTCCTTCCAGAGAGCCCACATGGCACAGGATGGCAGATGGAAAACTCCTCTAAAGCAGTTTGCCCCTAGCACTCAAACCCTTGAGGGTTAGAACCACCCTTGCAGAAGTTGGAGGACTGATTCAGATAGGCAGGACTGAACACCAAAGCATGACAAAGCCATTTCCCACAGTTGGGAAGAAAAACTGCAATGGATAAAAAGGTGAATGGAGGATTCAGAAGTCTCATTGCACAAGGGGCCCAAGATATTAGGAAGATGCATCCCCCTTCTGAGCAGCCAATCAGTGGTAAGGCATTTACCAAGCACCACAGTCCAAACCAGGGAGGCAACCTTGGATGGGGCATGGGAATTCCAGATCAAAGCCCAAGGGAAATCACTGTCCTCACAAGACACCAAGTTGCTGCAGAAGGACTAAGAGGAAAACTTGTCTGAAGAGCTCCAAGACCAGATTCTTCCATCATCAGTTCGAGGATTAGGCAAAAAGCTTTGAACAAGACTTAACAGTTCAGTCAGTGGGCCGATTTCCCAATCATTGAGGTTCCTTCGAAAAGTGGGACCCCAAACAACCTCCCCATTCACAGAATCAAAGCAGTCTTCAACCACAGCGTCCTTATTGTGTGCAATATCAAAAAGAGAAGGAAACCTTTCCTGTAGAGCCAGGTTCCACACCACCGATCATGGCAGAATTTGAAGCGATTATCTTTACCTGACACCTGATGCCCTTCAAGAAATCAAGAAGAATAGAAGCTATATTTCTCCACAGAGCACAACCTTTTGGGGATCGACCAGGGCCTGAGTCCCAACCAAATGATACAACAACAACCTACTTGTTAGGTTGAAGGGTTTTATGTATTGATTGTTCGGCTGATAAGTGTTCTTATTAGCCTGTATTTGTGTTTAAGTTGTTATGTACTGGGCCTGTGTTAATGGGCCTAAGTTTATTTTGTGTTTTAAGTAGTCTGGGTGTCCCATCACTAATCAGGGGCATTCCAGACATTTCCTGTAACATTGTACTGTAATCTAATATAAATGTTAGTACTGTCAACTGGGTTATGCAGTTCGACATTCTCAGCACCTCTTGGTCTCCTCCTCTCTTCTACTACTTCGACTACAACATTTCAGCTTACATGGTATCAGAGCATTAAGCAAGTTCCTGGTTACAGCCAACGCCATCTCCTCTCTTGCTGTCTTTCTCTCTCTTTTTTTTTTATCTTGGTTGCTGCGGTGAAACCCTAGGGTTGCAGGAGAACAGTACAAGGTTCGAACCTAGGGTTTCTGTTGGAAAACGTGGGGTTACTGGTTCAAATCTGAAAATAGAATTGTATATATTCCTAGGATTGTGGAAGGATTGATTTAGAAAGTTTTTCTTTCTATTTTTGTACTTTCTATTTTCTCTTCTTTCTATTTTTTCTTCTTTCTATTTTCTTTTCTTTCTATTTTTCTTTCTTTCTATTTATTGCAGCAGCTTACTGTATAAATATGCCAATTGGCAATAGAATGAAACATATCAGTATTCTACCATTTCAAAACATGGTATCAGAGCTCTAGGTTTGTCAACCTTGAGATTTTTTTCGGCCTTCATTGCCAGTTTTTTGTGTTTTTCTCTTCTGGCCTTCAGTGTTGATCTGTAACCAGAAGTGTTCCTTTATTCTCCTTTCCTGCCGGCCTTATTTTTCCTCCATTAACAATGTCCGACATGACTGCAACAAGTGCTCCCGTCCAAACCAATGAAGGAGCAACAAATTCTCATCCTCACACTGGTGATTTGCAGAATATTCAGGCAACATATAGACTGAATGGCCAGAATTACTTGAAGTGGTCACAACTAGTGCGTACCTATTTGAAGGAAAAAGGAAAAATTAGTCACCTTCTTGGAACAGGACCAAAGTTAGACGAGCCAAATTTTGATGCTTGGGACGAAGAGGACTCCATGATTATGTCATGGTTGTGGAGTTCAATGACACCCGAGATCAGTGATACTTGTATGTTTCTTCCCTCTACAAAGGCTATTTGGGATGCTGTCCGACAAACCTATTCCAAAGCCCATGACGCTGCTCATGTCTATGAGGCCAAAGTGAAGACTGTGGCGGCCAAACAAGGGAGCAGGAGTATTACAGAGTATGCAAATCTGCTGCAAAATTTATGGCATGAGCTTGATCATTATCGGGTTCTTGAGACAAAGTGCGCAGATGATGCTGTGATCTTGAAGAATTTTATTGAAAGAGATAGGGTGTATGATTTTTTGGTTGGATTGAATGCTGAATTTGATCAGGTCCGAATACAAATTCTTGGCAAAGAAGAAGTGCCTCCATTGAATGAAGTCATAGCCCTTGTCAGAGCTGAGGAAATCCGTCGTGGAATCATGCTTGAGCCTAAAGATCCCGAAGGCTCAGCCATGGTGGCAAGGGGAGGAAGTTACAGTGGTTCAAAGGGTGAGAACAATCACAACTTGGCTCGTGACACAACCACCCGTGACTCTAACGATAACCTCTGCTGAACCTATTGCAAGAAGCCCAGACACATGAAAGATCGGTGCTGGAAACTTCATGGGAAACCTCCCACATCCAGCAAGGAATGGGGAAATCGAGGAGTTTCAAAAGGAGTTCAACAGGCCCATAATGTCTCCACAACCCCGCAGCAAGAACACTCAAGTCAGGGACCATTTAATGATGAAGAAATTGAAAGGCTAAGGTGCTTCCTGAAATCCTTGAAACCAGGAAGTGGTTCTACCTCGCTCTCTCAGGTGAGTCTTTATCTCTAGGATTACATGCCTCGGCTAGTGTTTTTCCATGGATTCTTGATTCTGGAGCTACTGACCACATGACACCCTCTTCACTACATTTTCTCACCTATACAACCTGTCCTAGTAATAGAAAAAATTCTGTTGCTAATGGTTCTTTCACCACAGTGGCAGGGATTGGGAATATTCAAATTACTCCATCCCTATTACTTAAAAATATGCTTCATGTTCCTAAGCTATCCACTAGCCTTATCTCTATACATAAACTCACCCAGGATGTGAACTGCAATGTTGTGTTCTTCCCTTCTTACTGCGTATTTCAGGACCAGGTTTCGGGGAAGAAGATTGGACTTGCTAAGGAAAGAGATGGACTCTACTACCTTGAAGCAACCAACAAATCATCTCACACTGTTATGCATGTCACACACGAGTCATTCTTATCTACCTCCAATAAAGATTTAATTTGGCGTCATCATTTCCGTTTTGGTCATCCTTCATTTCCTATTTTAAAAACAATGCTTTCTTCCTTGTTTAAAGGAATTGATGTTGAAACCTTTCATTGTGATGTTTGTGAACTTGCTAAGCACAAAAGGGTTTCTTTCCCAATCAGCAATAAAAGATCTTCAACTCCTTTTTATTTGATTCATTCGGATATATGGGGCCCTTCTCAAATTCCCAACATTACTGGTTCCAGATGGTTCGTCACCTTTATTGATGATTGCACTAGGGTCACATGGATTTTTCTTCTTAAGTCTAAATCTGATGTGGGTACGATTCTTCCCAACTTTCATAACATGGTTCAAACTCAGTTTGGTGTGAGAATTAAAAGGTTTCGATCTGATAATGCTACAGATTATTTTAATCAGAATTTGTCCCCATTTTTTCAGAAAGAAGGCATTGTGCATGAATCCTCCTGTGTTAACACTCCCCAACAGAATGGGGTAGCTGAGAGAAAAAATGGCCATCTTTTGCAAACCACCCGAGCCTTTCTCTTTCAAAATCAGGTGCCAAAACAATATTGGGGGGAAGCTGTCCTTACTGCTGCCTACACCATAAATAGACTACCATCTAAAGTTCTTGACAACCGAAGCCCAATACAAGTCATTTCTCAATTTTACCCTAATATTCGAGCCTCAAATAATCTCACACCAAGAATTTTTGGCTGCACTGCCTTTGTTCATAATAAGGGAAAATTAGACCCACGAGCAATCAGGTGTGTCTTCTTGGGATATTCCCCAACTCAGAAAGGTTATAAATGTTATCATCCAGCCACCAGAAAATTCTACACCTCCATCGATGTCACATTTGAGGAAGGAAAATCTTTTTTCACTCAACCTTATCTTCAGAGGGAGCCCTCATTAATGGAAGATAAGGCCTCGGATCTACTCTCCCTAGATGTATTACCCTCCTCACAGACATTCAATCATCAAGAATCACATCCCTCTGAGTCACATTCCTTTGAGCCCACATTCCCGAGTCTCAACAAGAGTCAAACAACCCGACCATTGAACCAAATTCGGACACTGTTAACCCCACGAATGATGTGCATGATAATGTGAGATATATGCAAGTTTACTCTAGGAGGAAAAATCCAGATCCTCAACCTGTGCAAGTCCAAGATTCAACTCCTAATCCTAGAACTGAGGGATGCTCAGAACCTGAACCTACACCTTCACAGTCTGAGTATGAGTATGACCTACCTATTGCACTGAGAAAAGGAACCAGAGAATGCACCAAACGCCCATTGTACCCTTTAGCCAAATATGTATCATTCCAAAGATTCTCTAAATCCCATAAAAGTTTTCTAGCCAGCCTTAACACCATTCCAATTCCTAAAACTCTAGCCGAGGCACTTTCTAATAAGGAGTGGAGAAAAGCCATGAGAGTGGAAATGGAGGCATTAGAAAAAAATAACACATGGGAAGTTGTGGATCTACCAAGAAACAAGAAGACGGTAGGTTGTAAATGGGTGTTCACAATTAAGTACAAATTTGATGGGTCATTAGAAATGTACAAAGCATGCCTGGTAGCCAAGGGATATACACAAACTTATGGGGTAGATTATCAAGAGACTTTTGCCCCAGTAGCTAAAATGAATACAGTAAGGGTGTTACTGTCGTTGGCTGCTAACTATAATTGGGATTTGCAACAGTTTGATGTAAAAAATGCATTTCTCCATGGTGATCTAGAAGAGGAGATATACATGGACATTCCACCGGGTTTTGGAGAAGGCATTAAAGGGAACAAAGTTTGTCGGTTGAAGAAAGCACTATACGGTCTCAAACAATCTCCAAGAGCATGGTTTGGAAGGTTTACGAAGGTAATGCTGAGTACAGGTTACAAGCAAAGTCAAGGTGACCACACATTGTTTATCAAACACACAGCCTCAGGGGGAGTTATTGCACTATTAGTCTATGTGGATGATATAATCGTTACTGGGAATGATAAAAAGGAGAAGGAAGCATTGAAAAACTGCTTTGCCAGAGAATTTGAGATAAAAGACTTGGGGAGACTAAAGTATTTTCTCGGAATTGAAGTTGCACATTCTAAACAAGGCATCTTTATCTCTCAACAAAAGTATGTTGTTGATCTTTTGAGAGAAACAGGAAATATGGCATGTAAACCAGCTTCCACGCCTATAGATCCCAATCATAAACTTGGAGAAGCCAACGAGAATGCAAGTGTAGACAAGGAGATGTTCCAAAGACTAGTTGGAAAACTCATTTATCTTGCACATACACGACTGGATATTGCATATGCTGTAAGTGTAATAAGTCAGTTTATGCATAATCCTAAAGAAGTTCATCTGCAGGCTGCTCATCGAATTCTGCACTATTTGAAAGCCAATCCAGGAAAAGGAATTTTATTCAGAAAAAATGGAGGACTGGCTCTTGAAGCATATACAGATGCCGATTATGCAAGATCTCCAGTAGATAGACGGTCCACTTCTGGTTACTGTACCTTCTTAGGAGGAAACTTAGTCACTTGGAGGAGTAAGAAGCAAAATGTAGTGGCTCGGTCAAGTGCAGAGGCAGAATTCAGGGCTATGGCACAAGGAGTGTGTGAATTACTCTGGTTGAAGATAATTTTAGAAGACCTGAAGATTCCACGAGAAGACCCTATGAAACTATATTGTGACAACAAGTCAGCCATCAATATTGCTCACAATCCTATTCAACATGACAGGACGAAGCACATCGAAATTGACCGACACTTTATAAAAGAGAAACTGGACAGCAAGCTGATTTGCACTCCCTATGTGTCTACAAAAGGACAATTGGCCGATGTACTTACTAAAGGGCTCAATAGTACAGACTTTCGGAGAATTATAGCCAAGCTGGGAATGGAGGATCTCTATTCACTAGCTTGAGGGGGAGTGTTGGAAAACGTGGGGTTACTGGTTCAGATCTGAAAATAGAATTGTATATATTCCTAGGATTGTGGAAGGATTGATTTAGAAAGTTTTTCTTTCTATTTCTTTCTTTCTATTTTTGTACTTTCTATTTTCTCTTCTTTCTATTTTTTCTTCTTTCTATTTTCTTTTCTTTCTATTTTTCTTTCTTTCTATTTTTCTTTCTTTCTATTTATTGCAGCAGCTTACTGTATAAATATGCCAATTGGCAATAGAATGAAACATATCAGTATTCTACCATTTCAAAACAGTTTCCCTTGGTTGTAGGGCGCAAGGGAAGTAAGACCCAGAAGTTGATGTCCTAGTAGACTGTTTCTAGCAGTGTGTAGCCATTCGGCTGCTAAGAGAGGTCTGTATAGGACAGACCTAGATTGAGGACTGATTTCAGCAGTCCTAGTATTCGGCTGCAGGAGAACACTCTCTACAGTTGCAGTAATCGAAGCCCAAGAGAAGTCTGCATAGTGCAGTGGTGGAGAGCTCTCAGCTTCAGGTCGGTTACCAGCTCACAGAACACCTTATTTGCTGCTGTAACTAAACTACTTCAGAACTGTGACAGTCTCGGCAAGTCTGAATCAGTGTTGCGAGCTGTCAGAACCTTCTTCAATACTGCAACTAGTCTTTTTTTCAGCACTGTGAACACTTCGGCTAGTCTGAAACAGTGTTATCTACACAAAGTCTGCAGCCAAGATGTCTTCAATATCCGGAGAGGTCTCTTCTAGGGATATCAGACCTGGTGGGAGGTCTTCAAATCTGGAAAACCCGAATCTGCACAGCTTGCAGGTTACAAGTGTGCTGCTGGATGAATACAAATTCAGGGAGTGGTCCGTTTCTGCAATGCTTTTTATTACTTCCTGTGATCTCACAGGCTACTTAGATGGGAATAAGAAGGAACCTGAAGTTGGCAGTGCGGAGTATGCAGTGTGGCGCAAGGAGAATGCCACAGTTATGTCCTGGCTGCTTGCCTCTATGACTCCACAAGTTGCCAGGATTGTTCAACACTTTCCCACAGCAGCCAAGATTTGGGAAAAAGTGTCCAAAACCTATGGACAGAAGAAAAATAATGCTAGAATTTACAGATTGAATCAAGACATTGCTGCCTTAAGGCAAGGGGATATGACAGTTGCAACATATTTTGCAACCCTGGAAGGACTTTGGGAAGAACTTGACCATCACTTGATTTTGGACTGGGAAAATGCCAGGGACAAGGAGAGACATGATAAGCAAATTGAAGAGAGCAGAGCCTTTAAGTTCTTGGCTGGCCTGGACCCAGTGTATGAGGGCATAAGGTCACAAATTCTAGGAAGAGATGAACTGCCCGAGTCACATCATGTTTATTATCTGGTAAGGAATGAAGAAGTCATGAGAAAGGAGATGCAAGTTGACTCTCAGATTCAACCAGCCAAACAATTTGGTGAACATTCAGCCCTGATTTCCACTAAGGGAAACAGACATCCAGACAAGAAGCATCTTAAGTGCACTCATTGTGGGGGTGAGAGACATGTAAAAGAAAAGTGTTGGGTCCTGTATCCTCACCTAAAGCCAGCTGCATTGAGAAAGGACAAGAAGCAACAGAAGGGTCATGCAGCAAGTGGGAACCTTGTCACTAGTAACAATGGTGACAACTCACAGAGTATTCCAACAGTGGCTTCTTCTCCCATGGGGCAAGTTGCCGATTCCTCTGGAGCCGGTGCCTTGGGCTTCACTGCTAGTGAGGTAGAGGTCCTTAGCTGGGCTTTAGCCCGTCTAAGGAGTAATTCTTTTACTTCCACCTCTCTTGCCAGATCAGGTATAGTCTCCGCCTTTAGTGCAACTAGTTCTATTGACTCTACTTCTTGGGTTATTGATTCCGGTGCAACTGACCACATGACACATATGTCCTCCTTATTCTCTTCATATCAATTGTTGTCTGGTCAAGATAAGATGAGAGTTGCTGACGGGTCTTTCTCCACCATCTCTGGAAAAGGGGTGGTTGACCTAAGCAAGGACCTCTCTCTTAAATCAGTTCTACATGTTCCCAGTCTCACCTCAAATCTTTTGTCTGTTTCAAAACTTACCAAAAAATTGAACTATAGTATAACCTTTGTTCCTACTCATTGTGTCTTTCAGGACAGATTGACGAGGAGAATGATTGGGAGCAGTCATGAGTATGGAGGCCTCTATTATTTTGATGCAGACATCGGTTCATCCTTACAAGCATCTGCTGCTAGTAGTCCGGAGAGTGTGGAGTCAATAGCTAGGTTGCATCTGTGGCATACTAGGCTAGGTCATTTACCTTTCTCTTCATTAGAAATGTTGTTCCCCGAATTGTTTAAGGGCATTTCAAGTCAGAGTTTAGTCTGTGAAGTATGTCAAATGTCAAAACAATGTAGAATTGTTTATCCAATTTGCAGCAATGAAATTCGAGCTCCTTTTGATTTGGTTCATTTTGATGTTTGGGGCCCTTCACCTATTGTTTCTATTGATGGCTTTCGTTACTTTATCAGTTTTATTGACCACTACTCTCGATGCACATGGATCTACCTGTTAAAAGGAAGAGATGAAGTGCCACGGATAACTATGGCATTTTGCAAAATGATTGAAACACAATTTGATAAGAGGATTAAGCAATTCTGGTCAGATAATGCTGCTGAATATTTTGAAAAATCCTTGAACTTATTCATGGAAGATGCTGGCATGTTGCATCAATCATCCTGTGGGGTTGCTGAGCGCAAGAATAGACATCTATTGGAGACAGCTCGAGCCTTACTGTTCCAGCATAAGGTTCCCAAGCAATACTGGTCTCAAGCTGTACTTACTACATCATATCTGATAAATCGGATGTCATCTAAGGTGTTGGGTATGAAAACCCCTTTCTCTGTTCTGTGTCCTACTCTTCCTGACTTTCCTCTTCCTCCACGGGTCTTTGGTTGTTTATGTTTTATACATGTGAAGGATCCAAAGAAGTCCAAGTTGAATCCTAGGGCTACGAAAGGAATATTTTTGGGGTATTCTCCTACACAAAAAGGTTACAAGTGTTATGATCCTGTCTCCAAGAGAAAGTATGTCACCAGAGATGTGGTCTTTTTTGAGTCTCAACCCTATTTTCAGTCTTCTCAGAATCCTCTTCAGGGGGAGACTTGTGGGATGGAAGAGGATTCTCATTCTCCCTCCTTTTTTGTTCCCCTATCTGCCTCGGGCCTTCCATCTCCTAGTTGTGGCATCCCAGGTCAATCTAGTGAGGCTCTCACTGTGCCGGTTACCTCTCCTGATACTGTAGATATCCCTGAAGGCTCCAGTAGGGAACAAAAAGAAATACGAATCACCTACAACAAAAGGAAAAAGGGCCCTCAAACTCATGACAGCAACCAGTTGGACTCGGATCAATCTGTCTTTGCCATCCAAGGTAATTCCAACACACATACTTCTGATTTGGATCTTCCTATTGCTCTTCGTAAGCCTATCCATTCTTGCACCACTCGGCATCCCATTGCTGATTTTGTTTCTTACTCACATTTATCTCCAGTCTATCACTCCTTTGTGTCTGCTCTTTCCTCTATTCATGTTCCTTCTAGGTACTCAGAGGCCGTGTCTGACCCAAGGTGGAAAGAAGCTATGAATGAAGAGATGAAAGCCCTAATGAAAGCAAGAACTTGGGAATTAGTGGATCTGCCAGAGGGGAAGAGCACTGTTGGGTGCAAGTGGGTGTTTACTGTAAAGCATAGGGAGGACGGGTCCATTGAGAGGTACAAGGCCAGGCTTATGGCAAAGGGGTTTACTCAAAAAGAAGGGATTGACTACAAAGAAACCTTTGCCCCAGTAGCAAAGCTCAACACAATTCGGGTCCTATTGTCATTGGCAGCAAATTTTTCATGGGAACTTCATCAGCTAGATGTGACGAATGCCTTCCTAAATGGTGACCTTCATGAAGAGGTATTTATGGAACTTCCACCAGGCTATGACTGATAGAAAGGTGTGTAAACTAAGGAAAGCATTATATGGTTTAAAGCAGTCTCCTCGTGCATGGTTTGAGAGGCTTTGTGGGGCTATGAAGAAAGTGGAGTACACTCAGAGTGGTGCAGACCATACCTTGTTCATAAGGAGACAGGATAGCAAACTTACAACACTCATTGTTTATGTGGATGATATGGTGATTACCGGGAATGACTTGGAAGAGATCAAAAGACTGAAGGAGTTTTTAGCTTCTGAATTTGAGATCAAAGACTTGGGTCATTTGAGATATTTTCTTGGGATTGAAGTTGCTAGGTCAAGAGAGGGGATCTACATATGTCAGCGGAAGTATGTTCTTGACCTCCTAGAGGAGACAGGCATGATAGGGTGCAGACCAGCAGATACTCCAATAGAACAGAATCATGGCCTACAGGAATCAGTAGGAGAGGACTACTGTGATAGAGAGAGATACCAAAAATTGGTAGGGAAGCTGATATATTTATCTCTCACTCGACCAGATATTGCTTATGTTGTGCATGTTCAGTCAGTTCATGCACTCTCCAAAGTCTCCTCATATGAAAGCAGTTGAAAGGATTCTCAGGTACTTGAAGACTTGCTCAGGAAAGGGAATTCTATTCAGAAAAAACAATAAAATTGAAATTGAAGCTTATATTAATGCGGATTGGGCTGGTTCTGTTGGGGACAGAAAATCAACTTCAGGATATTGTACATTTGTGGGAGGGAACCTGGTTACATGGCGCAGTAAGAAGCAGAATGTAGTTGCTAGATCAAGTGCCAAAGCTGAATATCGAGCTATGGCTCACGGGGTTGCTGAACTCCTATGGCTCATGACTCTTCTTAATGAGCTTGGCATTTAAGTTGAGGGCCCTCTCAGACTGTATTGTGACAACAAGGCTGCCATCAACATTGCAAATAACCCTGTGCAACATAACAGGAAAAAACATATTGAGATTGATCGACATTCTGTTAGAGAGAGAATAGTCTCGGGAGAACTCTGCATTCCTTATACTCCATCTGATATGCAAATTGCAGATGTACTGACTAAAGGGTTGGCTGCAGCAAAATTCGTGGAGCTTCTTGGCAAGCTAAACATGATTGACATCCATGCTTAGCTTGAGGGGGAGTGTTAGGTTGAAGGGTTTTATTGTTAGATAGTTTTGTATGCCCTTAGCTCCAATCGGATTTGATGTACTTTTGACATTTAGTGTAAATAAATAAAGTACATGTTTGATTCATGTTGTGTGGTGTATTTCTGTGTAAGACCCTTAAACTGGACACTTAATGAGACTCATGTTAGTTTAGAACCTTCACAGCCGTTGGATAAGTCTAGGGAGATTTATCCTGCCAAGGCTGACACTGGTGTGCTGCCAAGTGTTGGGGTGGCTTGTCTCAGCCGCCAGGGTGAGACCCAAGGCACATGCAGTGTAGGATTACTTGAATCCTTGAACCGGACCAGATTTTCAGTATTGCCCTGGACCTTGGAGATTGATGGGCAAAACTGGAAAGTTACACTTGACCCCTAGACTCAATTATGATACTGCACTAGGTGCCGGATTGGGCTGTCTTTGATATGCCAACCAGTGAGATCCTTAGCGGGGGGTCAAAACCTGGGTATGTTGGGACAGTCTGAGAATTCATCCGAGCGGGTGATCATAGTAACAGGATCAGCCCCTTTGTCGGACAAAGGTAATGATCAGGGATGCACTCTCTCTGATGGAAACCAAACTGCCGGCAGTTGATTTCAATCATTGGAATTTTGTTTTGCAAATTTTATATATATGATATATATATACTTATACGGTTTCAAAATGTTTGCAAATGGTTTTAATTCCCGGGATCCATGTGAGCAGAGAATGCAACACTGTTCCTTGCAATCGAGGGAGAGGTCCTCTCTTGTCGGGCAGTGTTTGATCATTATGGGCTAAGAGGTTAAGTGTAAGGCCATTTAGGGTTGCACTTGATGGGCTAATCTTGCATCTGCCCACAGTCCCTGGGTTTTTATAAGATGGCTTGGCCCAGGGACCACTTAGTGTAAGTGTTGGGCCCATAGAGTTCATGTGATGGACTCAAGGGGTTCACTGGGGTTTCCAGTAAATTCGGCTAGGCCTTGTAACAAAGGCTGGGCTGAACCCATGTGGCTGATGTGTAGATCAATGCTTGGGTCCCACGCCATACAAAGAAGCCCAACTGAGCAGTAGTTTGGAAACTTATTGAGCAATGATCACTTATTGGGCCTAAAGCCCATTTCAACCTGGGCTGATATGATCACCCACTTAAGGGGCGTATCTGGGGTTAGGGTTAGCTAAAGGATTAGGGTTTTAACCCTATCCACTCTTGGAGACCAAATTCAAATGTGATTTGAATCTGGTAACCTCCTGATAAGATCAGGAGTGGGCTGACCTAATCTGTAGATAGGATTAAGATTATCCCCTATCCCAATACAGATTTGGATTGGGATAACTCCTAATAGGATTAGGAGATTTCTTAATCACTAAGAAAGGAGGAAACCCTAATCTAGAATTACAAGAATTCGACCTAGGGTTTTGCAGTAACAACTTCTACAATCTGAGATAGGATCTCATCTTCCTAAGCTAAAATCTGCTTCCACGCCACTTTCAGCCTTTGGAACTCCTCCAGTCGCCACCACCTTACTGCTTGGTTCGAACTCCTCTGAAGGGAAGCTCAAGAAACTAGTTCTTGAGATCAGTCTTTGCTGAAAGACTGATTTGGTTCGGTGCTCTAAGCCTCCAACGAATTCTTGCAAAGAGTTCAGTACGTGGGACGTACACTGTTGGTTCTGCCCCACCATCACTGTGTCATCTTCAGCGGGAGCAGATCTTAGATCTTTCTTTGGGCGTGAACACCGACGTTGGGAGATTTTGATTCTTCGTATCAAGTATAACCCTTCCCTTGATCTTTGGTTCAGATCTGGTCTAGTTTGGTTCGAGTAGATCCTTGAATATTTGATTCTAAAATAAGGGAATGCGATTCCCAGTTGATTGAAGGGAGAAATACTTTTGAAATTTGCCCACCTATTCCGCTGCTTTCTTGGCGTTCATACAATGGATTTTTCCCTCCTTTCATTTATGTATTGATTGTTCGGCTAATAAGTGTTCTTATTAGCCTGTATTTGTGTTTAAGTTGCTATGTACTGGGCCTGTGTTAATGGGCCTAAGTTTATTTTGTGTTTTAAGTAGTCTGGGTGTCCCATCACTAATCAGGGGCATTCCAGACATTTCCTGTAACATTGTACTGTAATCTAATATAAATGTTAGTACTGTCGACTAGGTTATGCAGTTCGACATTCTCAGCACCTCTTGGTCTCCTCCTCTCTTCTACTACTTTGACTACAACATTTCAGCTTACACTACTATCATATAAAATAGAGACTACCTCTAGGATAATCTATGACAATCAAGTTACACCAAGGTAGCTTAACATGTAGAGTCACTCCTAGGCGATAAGGCACAAATGGAGGGTTTCCTAACTTAATTGCCAAGATATTTTTCACACAGAGCTGTTGGATACTTTTATATTCTTGATTTTAGATTATAATAATAAAAGAGACATAACTAAACTAAATTATTCAATTTGAGTTCAAATACTAGTTTCTTTTTATTGTTTTTCTTGTTTGTTAGGGTTCAACCAAGATGTATACTCTCTTGAACCCTCAAAGACTTTTAAACCTGAGCTAATAAGCATGGAAGAACTAGCCCCTCTTTTTTTGAAATTTCTTTTCCTCCATTCTTTTCATGAATATGTTGATTTTCTATTTTTAAAATGAAGTTTTTTTTTTGTATGAAGATTATAGACAATTAATAGTGAAAGATGGTTTCTGTTTGCTATGGAACTTAGAGAATTACCCTAAGAACTAGGATTCATGATTTTTATTCAAAAAAATCCTGTTACTTAGGCGATTAGGCTACAAGGTGCCCCTTATTGCCTAGCCTCACCTCATCACCTTGAAAACTATGCACCAAAGAGAATTCTAATGTTACTTCAGTAATTTCCACCAAGAAACCCAATCACACTAATAAAAAGAAACACCAAACAACGGTTTTTATGGTCCAGAAACACTAAAAACACTACCCGCACCTCAAGAAAAACACTAAAGACTTCTCCAAAAAACTAGCCAACCTTAAGAACATGAAACGGACATGATTATCTTATCTCACTAGTCACCACACTATTCACACACATCATTCACCAGAAGACTTGTAGAAGAGAACAACAAACCTGTACCATCTGCAAACTGTCCCTCTTTGAGTTGCCAATTAGAGGGAATCTAGAAAACCGCCACCAACTCACCAACCACTGTAACCTGATGCACAGAAGCCTCCTTTCCTAGAGGGCAATCAGTTCTTTTCAGTCCTCTTTCCTTCCTTCAATGGATAGAGAGAGTTCTCTATAGAAACAGAACCGTATGGCATCAATAACAGACGAGGTCGATCACTGATGCTCTAATACTATGCGATTAGACCTAATAAGTTCTTAAATGATTAAGAAAAATAACTAACTAGAACCATCCCAAGAATAAGTAAGAACAAGAGAAAGAGAAGAGAACTAGCACTGAAGAGCAAAAGAGGTCGAACCAAACTGATCTCAACTGCCACCCTCTTTTATTAAGTTTATAACAAAGGATGAGATTACAATATAACCCACTTAAGTAATAAAGAAATAAAAAGAGAAAGAAACTGAGAACCGTCATTGCTTATGTATAAAAAGGAATATAACTTCTAACAAAGATAAGCAGTTGCTCGTCATGCCACACAGCACATTAGCTTGTCTCAGCATGCATATGAACACATATGAGAAAATCACTCACAAACCCTTCCCCCAGCCTACCTAGTCTCACTTTTATCCTAAAGCTCCAAGCTCTATAGGCAAGCCTCATCTAGTTGGCACACTCATGACTATTTGACTATTCCATGTGGGACTTGGAGCTTAAGACATCTTTAGAAGACATTGAAGTAGTTTTGGAGGGAATTCAAGTCAAAGTGGTCTTAGAAATCAAACCACTAGAGGTAAGCAAACCAAGAAGGCAAAGAAAGGCAAAACAAGACAACACAAAAACTATAAAGACAAAATAAGCTTAAAGGATTTAACACTTTTGGTTTTTGAATTTCTCAAATAACTAAAACAACAAATACAATATGGCCTAGTTGAGTTAAGTTGAACTTACAGTCTATTCAAGGCATTAAGCCATTTTCCTAAATTCAACATCTAACCCTATTTCCCCAATTCTACCTTGTTTAATCTTGAAATTTCAGATCTAATAAACCCTATCTTAGAGGTTGTATATATATTTTGTTGATAAAGCCAACATAAACTCCAGAGCCCAAATGGAAAAACCTCATATTTATGTCTCAAACAAGTATTTTGTTCTTTTCCATTGATTGCATTAAAACTCAAAACTTATTCAAATTCTCCAACTAGTGCCACATTACTTATGCACTCATATGGACAAACCTCATATTAAACAAGCCAACATAAACTCCAGATCCCAAATGGAAAAACCTCGTATTTATGTCTAAACAAGTAGTTTGTTCTTTTCCATTGATTGCATTAAAACTCAAAACTTGTTCAAATTCTCCAACTAGTGCCACATTACTTATGCACTCAGTTAACAATGAAGAAATAAATAAGAAAATAATATTCTAAATACTTGGAACCAACTAAGATGACTAAAATAATTGTAAACAATGAATTTCATCAGAACTACATATGTTGTCTTTGTTTTGCCTATAATTCTTCAAATTCCAAATCTCATGACCATAGCTCCTTGGATAGGTAGTCATGATCTTCCCCCCCCCCCCCCCCACTGACAAAATAAAGGCACTCAAGTGTGCTTTGGCATGGAAATATTGTAGAGAAAATGGTTGACCAGCTTGTGGTCCCACCTGCTCACATGTTCTTTCTTGTATATAGTACTGTTAGACCTTTTTTTTCTATTGTTTCTTGTGACAGGGGCATTCCTGTCATTGTACCTCTTAATGTTGAAGACCTATTTTAAATAACACTTGGGGTGGCAGACCAAGCTAGCCGAACCCCTCATTCTCTTCTATTCTCTCTTCCTCTTCTCCTCTTCTCTTCTCTTCATTTCTGGTTTACTTTTCTTACTAAACAGGTCTGAACCCTCTTATAGGCAAAACTACTAGGGCTAGTGCATGCATCAAATAATTAGTTGTTTTATAAGAGACGTGTTTTATCTTTTGGGCTAGCTGACCAAGGACAACAGGCAAAATTACTAAGATGCAATATGACAACTTTTTGACCTAGAGGCATAAGACCCCTGATGGCCAGGAGGCCCAGGACCAGCATTGGGTAATGGCCCTTTAGGCATATAAGACCATTAAAGCCCCATTACTATTTCCTTGCATGCAATGCTGTTTTCATATTCTATGGATAAATGCAAGTTTTCATATTCTACAAATATGAAAATAATATCCCACTTTCTCAAGCTAACTTTTA
Organism: Nelumbo nucifera; assembly: GCF_055504915.1. Classification (NCBI taxonomy): domain Eukaryota; kingdom Viridiplantae; phylum Streptophyta; class Magnoliopsida; order Proteales; family Nelumbonaceae; genus Nelumbo; species Nelumbo nucifera. The sequence continues at coordinate 42,314,236 of NC_142651.1, read as the reverse complement.
GAAGCTAACAAACTGATATCATACCTGTTAATCTTTTATCATATCTGAGGTGCTTCTACTAATTCCCCTTGAGAATAAAAAACTTCAAGTATCTGAGAAACTGATGAGCCCAATGAACAATTACATCCCAAGATCCAACTAGCTCAACATGGTTGAGCTTTAAACAATGCACTGCATAAAATGTTAATATAAAGCAATCAAAAAAAGGATATCTAATTGGAAATTATTGACTTGCTTGAAATTGGAAAGAAGGATTAAAAGAGACTTAGCAGGCCAAGAAAAGATATTAAATAATTGATAATAAGTGATTCAGAGCAGGCTGTTCCCAACAATAACATGACAGCAGGAATAATAAATCATGGAAGACTGTGCACAAAACCTGGATAATTGCAGTTCTCCAGCTCTCCTGTTGCAGTTGAAAAAATTTGTAAATTTCATGACAACTGGTACCACTGGATTCCTCCAATGCAACTCCACAATTTGGGGAACTCAAACTCCAAGTGCCACTTACTAACTCCTCTTTGAAGCATGAACAAGAGAGTAGCTTCTTATAAATTATTAAGGTACGTTAGTTTCTTTTCATTTTGCAATCAGACCAAAAGCCTGTCCTCTTAACCTAACATTACTATGGTCAGATAGTATTGCTCTTCTGATAAATTTCCTCTTTTTAAACTTATTCCCTGGTCTAACAAGCCTACCCTTTTTCTTCATCTTTTCCAGTTTCTGCTTCCTCCCCTCTATGTCAGCTCTAATGGCTTTATCTCTTTTGTCATCTGGTAGTAAAGCCAATCTTGCAAATTTTTTTGGCGTAACTTGTCCTAGTTGATCATGTATCTCCTTGAAGACAGGAACAAGGCCACTTCTCATGAAATACCCTTCATAAAGCTGCATTGAATTTGATTCAGGCAGAGATGGAGCATTCTTCAACTCAAGGTCCAAACAAAATGGAGAGTCCTTTAACCACATCCTGAGGGAATGAGCTTTTGCTATGAGGAGCCCAGTGCGTGTTTTACAAGGCAAGAAGGGTGATCCCATCTCCCAAAGGTATGCTTTTAGTGTCTTATTAAGGGAAACCATGTTGTATTCTGCTGTCCCTGTTATCAGAACTACTGATTTTGGAGACTCGGGCGAACCTTGTAAAGATGCATCCTGTCAAAATGAAAATTTGTAATTTTCTTTTGTGTTGTACCTTAAGGTATGAATTGAAAAATGGTATGAAGAAAAAAATGTAATCTTAATTTTTTGAACATGTGGGTCATAACATAAGATGGAAGAAATGCTATCATTTACATTCATAAAAAAGAATAACAAACATGGAAGAAAAACCAACACCAAAATCATATTTGAGAATTGGGTAATTTAGAGAATCTTGCAGTAACTTTAATGGATTATTATATGACATGTAGACCAGTTGTAGTAAAACCTAGCAAAATCCTATTCATAAAAGAAAATGGCATTGGCTTAAAACTATTTCACGAAAAATAAAAATGTATTTCCTGCAGTTATCAAACAATGTTTTTGGTAATAATCAAAATTTATAGGGCATCCCACTGCATGAGGCTCCCACCAATGCGTCACCTGAGAGAAGTAAGGAAACATTCAATTTCCACCCAACTCCCCCAAAACTAAAACCATCCTAAAAGAGAGCACATAAAGAGTGCCCAAAGCCTCCAACTCTGTTGATAAGATGAGAAGGAAATTGTTTCTTCGAGTTTTCTGACCCTAAGCCTTGTTTTTTATCAGCAAGATAATTTTTTTAGTTAAAACAGAGAAAGCAGCCACAAAAGTTAAAGGTTGCAGAGAAGCATTAATCTACTCTACAACCACTTGCAATCAACTACAATTCTGCCCAGTACAAAGAAGATCTATTTGCCCCTTGTTTTGCTAGGGTATCCGCCATCCTATTTGCATTCCGTTTGACCCAACCAAACTGAGAGCTGATCCTCCTTGTAAGTATGTCAATTTCTCTGAAGATAAATTTGAGCTTCCAAGGTACTGATGTGATGCTTTTAGCCCAAGAAATGACCAGTAGTGAGTATCCTTCTATTTCTAAGTCTGTTGTACCCATCTGCTCAGCCATCTTTAGACCTTGAAGTAGGGCTAGAGATTCAGCCTGTATTGAGTCACCAATACCTATTGGTCCTAAGAAGAGTGCCACCAGCACACCCAGATGATTTCTAAACACACCCCCTATGCCTGCCCTTCCTGGGTTGCCAAAAGAACTCCCATCAAAGTTTAGTTTAGTTTGTTAAGTGCCAGTGGCTTCCATTCCACACTCACAATTACTTTGGGTGCATCTGTTTGTGCTACTTCAGCCCACCTTCTTAGAATCTCATTCGTGGAGTAATTTTTGAATAACTCCATGGTCTTCACCTAATGTACAGTTCTGATTTTTATGGCTTCAATAACTTCCTCCTTTGATTTGCTTTTTCCAGAAAAAAATTCTTAGGTTTCTTTCCTCCCATACAGTCCATACTGTAGCTGCTCTTGCTGCCTTCCATAAGCACTTTCCTCTTTTCTTCTGTTGTCTCAGGAAGGAGGGACTGAAAAGACTTACCACATCCTGTGGTGTGGGGGAACCCATCTGCATCCAAAGAGAGAACAAACAACATTCCAAATACCAGAAACAAAAGAGCAGGATAAGTGGGTTAGGGTTTCACCACAATCCATACAAAGGACACACATATGAGGAGAGGGGCAATTGTTTGGCCTCCTTTTCTGTAGCACATCACAAGTGTTTACCTTCCCTAGGAACACTTCCCAAAAGAAAGCTTGTACTTTTGGAGGGATCAGCCTTGACTGGATTCTCCATATTTGTTCAGCCCATCGTTCCAATTCTCCAAGCTCAAGGTGACGATTGAAAACCTTGCAACAAGGGACTGATGGAGGAAATCTTCCCTTTTATTTACTCCCACCTCCAAGACCACAACAAAGTTAGATGCTATGAAAACCTTAACGGTTGCTACACCTTCTACAGGGATTCCTAAATCTGCCATGATGGTCAGGAAACCCTTTAAGTTCTTGAACTCAGATCAAATTTGAGACAGAATGTTCTCAACGAATTAATATAGAGTGAACCACCCCACCACCCAACCAAAGTTAGTATCCTGAACCTTAAGCCAGGTGGATGCTAGGCGGCTGAATCAGGAGGATAAAGAAGAGTCAGAAGGAAACAGAAGAGTGGGAAGGAAGAGTGAAGGAAGTAAGGTATATTTAGGGAAGAAAGGAAAGCAAAGTAAGCTAGAGAAGCTTAAGTGCGGAATTAATTATGAGAAGAAGGAAGAGAGGAGCCTGAAAAGAAAAAGAGGGGAACAATAGGCAGCCATTGATAAGGGGTCTTAAGTAGGTTGAAATAAAGATAGTCAGTTGGAATGTAAGAGGCGGCCTTGGAAGTGCCAAAAAGAGGAGGATAATCAGGAATACTCTCAGAAAAGAAAGACCAGATCTGGTTTTGATTCAAGAAACCAAACTATCAGAGCTGAATAGAAGGTGGATAAGAAGCATTTGGGGAGCCAGGGATCTAATCTGGTCATATGCCCCATCATGGGGAGCCTTAGGAGGGATTTTGACCATTTGGAGAAATGAGGAAATGGAATGTGTGAAGGAATTGATTGGTAGATACTCAGTCTCCTTAAAAATTAGAAGATCCTCAGATGGGTGTGAATGGGTGGTAACAAATGTATATGGTCCTAACTCCTATAGAGACAGGGAGGCTTTTTGGGAGGAGTTATGTGCTATTAGAGGAATTTGGGAGGGACCATGGTGTGTGGGAGGTGACTTCAATGTTATCAGATTTTCGGGAGAAACAAACAAGCCGAACCAAGGAATCACTACCAGCATGAGGAAGTTTAATAATTTGATCGATTCCCTTGAATTGAGTGAACCTCCAATAGTAAGGGTGGACTATACATGGTCAAGTTTCAATCCCCCCAACCTGCTCCAAACTAGATAGATTTCTCATTACTCCCAACTAGGAAGAATTATGGGGCTCAATAGTAGTAAAAGGGCTACCTAGGGTTACCTCAGATCATTGCCCCATCTCCATTGAAAAGGAAATTCCGGGGGGAGGACCGATTCCATTCAGATTCGAAAACATGTGGTTTGAGGATCACTCGTTTAAAACCAGATTGTAGGATTGGTGGCAGGAACTCAGACCTTTGGGGAGTATGAAAATGTTAGGCTTTGCATGGAAATTAAAGAGGATAAAAAGGAAAATAAAAGAGTGGAACAAAGAGCATTTTGGGAGGGTAGAGGAAATAAAAGATAATATAGTGAGGAAGATTGAGGAGCTAGACAAGAAAGAGGCAATAAGAAGGTTATCAAAAGAAGAGAGAGAGAGGATCAATGGAAAATCAAGCAAGAATTGGAAAAGATTTGAAGGAAGGAGGAAATATGTTGGAGATAGAAGTCAAGGTGTCAATGGATTGTTGAAGGAGATGGTAATACTAAGTTTTTCCATGCAATTGCAAATGAAAGGAGAAAGAAAATTTTAATTTTTAGTGTAGAGGAGGGGGTCAGGAAGTTAGAGAGAGTCAGGAGATCACAAGAATCTTTGTTAACCATTTCAAGGAAATCTTCACAAGCTCAAGCGGGGTGACAACAAGGCTACCAGAAATGGAAGGGGATAGGCTCTCAGAAGAGCAATCTCAGGTGTTGGAGAGGAACTTCACTTTGGAAGAAATTAAGAATGCAATTTTCTCCATGGAAAGATCAAAAGCCCCTGAGCCAGGTGGATTTTCAATGGCCTTTTATCAAGAATGCTGGGACTGGTTGAAAACTGATATTCTAGAAGTGTTCGATGAATCCTTTCACAAAGGAGAGGTGCCTCAAGGGGTGAATGCCACTTTTAACACTTTAATCCTGAAGAGGAGGGAGGCCAAAACCCCTAAAGATTATTGGCCAATTAGTCTTGTTGGGAGTGTATATAAAACTATTGCAAAGGTTCTTTTAGAAAGGATAAAAAAAGTGCTACCATCGATCATTTCACCATTCCAAGGTGCTTTTGTGGAAGGTAGGCAGATTGTGGATCAAATTTTAGTAGCCAATGAGTGTGTTGCAGAAAAAAGAAAGGGTATAGGAAAAGGATTGGTGTGTAAGGTGGACCTAGAGAAAGCATACGATATGGTAATTGGGAAGTGCTACTTCAAATTTTAGAAAGGTTGGGTTTTGGAACCAAATGGAGATCTTGGATTAGAGGATGTTTAAGTTTGGTTCATTATTCAATTCTTATTAATGGAGTAGCAAAGGATTTCTTTCCGGCTGAGAGAGGAATTAGGCAAGGAGACCCCTTATCCCCTTTTCTTTTCACTTTAGTGGCTGAGGTGTTAAGCAGAATGGTGGCTAAAGCCGATTTCCAATGTTTGTTTAGAGGGTGGAGGATAGGTAGAAATCAAGTGGTTGTTACCCACCTTCAATTTGCAGATGACACAATTTTCTTTTGTGAGGGAGGTAACAAGGAAGGAGTGGTTAACCTAAAGTTGCTATTGGATAACTTTGTGGGGGTGACAGGTTTAAGGATAAATTGGACCAAAACAGGCATTGTAGGGATCAATCTGGAGGAAGGGGAACTTAATAGATTTGCCAAGATTTTGGGGTGTGAGATTAGAAGTTGGCCAATTAGCTACTTACCTTTAGGTGGGAACCCTAGGTCAAAAGATTTTTGGAAGCCAATCATTGAAAGATTTGCTAGGAAGCTATCTCTGTGGAGAAGAAATTATATCTCTCTAGGTGGAAGGATAACACTGATTAGAGACACGTTGGCAAACCTCCCTATTTACTTCCTCTCAACCTTTAGAATACCCTGTAGAGTAGAAAGGAGATAAGAAAAACACATGAGAGATTACATTTGGGACCCAGGTGAGGAGAGGAAGACTCACCTAATTAATTGGGATCAAGTTAGAAAGCCCAAGGATAAAGGGGTTTGGGAATAGGAAATATTTCACTTAGGAATTCAGCTCTGTTAGGAAAATGGTTGTGGAGATTCCTGTTTGAGAGAGACAGGCTGTGGCACAAAGTCATTGTGAGTATTCATGGTTTGTGTTAACAAATGTTATTTTATATATGTATAGTACCGCAGGGGTACTATTGTACTTTTCCTTTTCTTTATGTTTAGTTGTTGTCGCCCTAGTATAAATATAACATACTGCGCCGCCTGCAGTATCTCTTTGGACTCTTAGTCCTCTTGTCTCTCCTCTCCTCTCTCCCTTTCTCTCTTCTTCCTGTACAACATGGTATCAGAGCAGGACGTCCAGGTCTGAAGGGTGAAGTCAAGCAGTCTGTCTTTTCCTCTTCCAGCATGTAAAAGACTTTGTTTCGAGGGTGACAAACTTTCAGAAATTATCATCTGCTGTTCATCTGCTGTTTGGCTGCCCTGATGTTCGACTGAAGTAACCTTCTTTTACTTTGTTCTCATCTGCTGTTCGGCTGTCCTGATATTCGACTGAAGTACCTTTTGTTTACTCTCTTCTCCTTTCTGGTCGTGTGCCTGTGCTGGACCTGTTCTAGGTCTGCCGATTGGATGTGAGGTGAGCTGCACCTCTTTCTTTTCCTTTTTTTGTGGGGTCGTTTGATCCCTGTGAAACCGTAGGTCATAAGGACCTTGTTTATGTGTTGCAACAGCAGTTTTTTGGTGGACTGAAGGTCTGGAAGTTGAAACCGTAGGTCGTAAGGACCTTGTTTATGTGTTGCAACAGCAGTTTTTTGGTGGACTGAAGGTCTGGAAGTGGCTGGTACCTTCTGTAACAACTTTTTTAAGACTGTGTTCCTCTTTTGGGTGTTGTTTTTGAATCTGAAATCATGAGTGGTGAAGATTCTGCTACATCCGGAGTTTCCTCAATGCTGAATGGAATGAGTGGAGGTGTGGACCTATCCTTTCCCATGGCTGTTGTCCCTCTTAATGGTTTAAATTATTTAGAGTGGTCAAGAGGGATCAAGTAGTAGAGCACTGCAAGGGGGAAGATAGGTTATATTAATGGGAGAATAAAAGAACCACATTCTAGGAGTGCTGAATATGATAGATGGAATCAAGAAAACAGCATGGTTATGTCTTGGCTTTTAGTCTCTATGCAACCTCAAATAAGGAGGAATTTCATGTGGGCTGAAATGGCAAATGAGATCTGGGTACAAGCAAAATCAACATATTTGGAACTGCGACACTATGCAAAAATCTACCAACTACAGGCAGAATCGTCTACTTGTAAACAGGGGGAGAGATGTCTATCTGTATATTACTCTGACTTGACTTCTGTCTGGAAGGAATTGGATCATTATCAGAATGTGGAATGGAAGTGTAATGAAGATGCAAAACTGTACAAAAAACTCATCTCCCAGCAGAGAGTGTTTGCTTTCTTACATGGTTTGAACCCTACATATGAGTCTATCAGGGTCCAGATCCTCGGCTCTAAGGATCTTGCATCAGTCCAGAAAGTTTATGCTCTTGTGCAATCTGAAGAAAACAGAAGGAATCTGATGAACAGTTCTGGTGGCGATGCAGTTGTATTGGCCGCGAAAGGGAGTGTTACAACTAGTGGAGGAAATTCTTCCAGGAAAGGAGAACTTCAGAAAAAAATGGATGACAAAGATAAATTGTGGTGTACTCATTGCCAGAAGCCCCGACACACCCGAGATACATGCTGGGATCTCCATGGAAAGCCGAAATGGACTCAAGATCTGAATAAGAAGCAAAGTTCATATGTGAATAAAAGGTCAGGACAGCTAGGTACAAAGAAATACACTATGGCCAACATGGCTACTCGAGAGAATCAGCCCCCCATCCATATTGTGACTTAGACACATTCATCTGGATCTGACCCAAGGGAGGAGATATTATGAATTCCTTCCGTGACCATTTAGAGCTCTATGGTAGAGCAATTCGTCAGATGGATGCTCCTCCCTCAACCTCATTTGCATCTACATCAGGTAACTCTGCCACAGCTTTCCATGTTGCTTCTCATACCCTTAACTCTCCATGGATCATTGATTATGGAGTGTCAAAACACATGACTGGTACGTCCCCTTACTTTCAAACCTATCACCTTCTTTCTGGAAGAGACAAGGTGAGACTAGCTGATGGATCATATGCTTCCATAGCTGGTCAAGGAACCGTCTCTCTTCCCCTTGTTCTCTATTAGTAGTGTTACTAATTCCTTAAACTGCTCAGTGACCTTTTTCCCTTCTTATTGTGTGATCCAGGATCTGGCCTTGGGGAGGACGATTGGTAGATGACGTATGGTTGATGGACTTTACATGCTGGAGAATAAGGTTGGTCTTCATGTTACAAAGTCTAAGAGTCAATCCTATAAGAGTCAAGTTTATTTATGGCATTGTCACCTTGGTCATTTATCTTTTGAGTCTTTGAAAGTGGTGTTTCCATATCTGTTTAAGTCAGTGTCTGTTTCAGATTTCTCTTGTCAAACGTGTCAATTGAGTAAACATTGTAGAACTCATTTTCTTCCAAAAAATAGTAAATCTGAATTTCCTTTTCACATTGTTCATTCTGATGTGTGGGGCCCTGTTACTTTACCATCTGAGAGTGGTTACAAGTATTTTATCACCATCATTGATGATTATTCTAGATATACTTGGGTATATCCCATGCGAACTAGGGAGGAAGTACCAAAAATTATCCAAGATTTTCAGCGGATGGTCTTCACTCAATTTCAAACTGAAATCCAAAATTTTCAGTCAGATAATGCGAAAGAGTATTTTCATAGTGATCTCACAGAATTCTTTGCTTCGCGTGGTTCACTTCACCGTAGCTCTTGTGTCCAAACACCACAACAAAAATGGTGTTGTTGAACGAAAGAACCGCCATCTCTTTGAAGTGGCTCGGGGTTTATTACTCTATATGAATGTCCCCAAACGTTTTTGGCTTGAGGTTGTCCTTTGTTCTACCTACCTCATTAACCGTATTCCCTCTCGTTGGTTAGAGTGCAAAGCCCCACATCAGCTTCTCTTCCCTAAGGCCCCCCTTCTTCCCATTCCTCCTCGCGTATTTGGCTGTCAGTGCTTTGTCCAAAATCTGTCTCCCACTCGTGGGAAATTGGATTCTCGTGCTATTCCTCGCATATTCCTGGGGTACTCCTTCACTCAGAAGGGATACCGTTGTTTCGATCCTGTTTCTCGGAAATTCTATGTTTCCATGGATGTCTCTTTCTTTGAGAATGAGCCTTTTTTCCCTGTTTCTCCTCAGGGAGAGTGTAGGAATGAGGAGAAACTGGTTCAGCTCCCTCCTCTTCCTAATCCTCCACCTTTTCGTGTCTTCTTCCGTCGTCGCAAAGGCCAACCAAATTCAAGAACTGTGGAGAATCTACAAGTTGTACCTCCAGTGCCATCAAACTCCTCAGGGGCGGATCATACTCACTCAGGTACCTTGGTTCCCAATGATGTCCCTAACCCCATTACAATTGATACCTCTATTGCTAATGACCTTGACCTCCCTATTGCTCACAGGAAAGGTGTTAGATCGTGCACCACTAAACACCCCATTTCCCACTTTGTTTCCTATGAGAACATTTCTCCCTCTTTTCGTGCATTTCTTACTTCCATTGACAGTGTCCCTATCCCTAAGAATGTGGCAAAAGCTCTTTTAGTACCTGAATAGATGCTATGAAGGAAGAAATTAATGCCCTTCATAAAAATGGCACATGGGAACTTGTAAATCTTCGTAAGGGAAAGGATCCAGTTGGATGTAAATGGGTGTTCACAGTCAAACATAGGGTTGATGGCATGGTGGAGAGGTATAAAGCTCGTTTAGTGGCAAAGGGGTTTACTCAGGTGTACGGAGTTGATTATGCAGAGACCTTTGCTCCTGTTGCCAAGATGAACTCCATTAGAGTTCTATTCTCTCTTGTTGCTAACCTTGACTGGGATCTACATCAGCTTGATATCAAGAATGCATTCTTGAATGGTGACCTTGAAGAGGAAGTTTACATGATACAACCCCCTGGTTTTCAGGCTCAAGGCAATGAACAGAAGGTGTGCAAGTTGAAGAAGTCTTTATACGGGCTGAAACAATCACCAAGAGCCTGGTTCAGCAAATTCCATGTTGCGGTTCAGCAGAAAGGATACAAGCAATGTCAATCTGATCACACACTGTTTGTGAAAAGAGGAGAAAGTAAAATTGCTGCTTTGATAGTATATGTCGATGATATAATTGTCACTGGTGCCTGGAAGGATGAAATCCAGAGGTTGAAGAGTTTTCTTGCCACACAATTTGAAGTAAAGGATCTAGGGCCTCCAAGATACTTCCTTGGAATTGAAGTTGCCCGCTCAAAAAGGGGTATCTTCATTTCCCAAAGGAAGTATGTCCTAGATTTACTCCAGGATACTGGAAAAATGGGAGTCAGTTGACTCTCCCATTGATCCCAACCATAAATTAGGTGACAGCCAAGGTGAACCTATCAAGGATGTGAAACAGTTTCAGAGACTTGTAGGGAGATTGTTATATCTTTCTATGACCCGCCCAGACATTGCTTATGTTGTTGGTGTCCTTAGCCAGTTTATGCATGCACCTATGTCCACTCATCTTGAAGCAGCAGAAAGAATCCTCCGATATCTTAAAAGGTTTCCAGGTGCTGGCTTGTTGTTTCAAAGACACGGGCATTTGAAAGTTGAAGTGTATACTGATGTAGATAGGGCTAGATCTCAAAATGACAGAAAGTCTACTAGTGGCTACTGCACCTTCATAGTAGGAAACCTAGTTACCTGGAGAAGTAAAAAGCAAAGTGTAGTGGCTAGATCCAGTGCTGAAGCTGAATATCGAGCAATGGCTCATGGAGTGGCTGAAAGTATGTAGATAAAGAATCTGTTGAGTGAGTTGGGTTTTCCAGTGGACAGGCCTATGACCCTATTCTGTGATAACAACGCAGCCATAAACATTGCTGCTAACCCAGTAATACATGATAGAACAAAACACATCGAAGTCGACAAGCATTTTATCAGAGAGAAAGTCATCACAGGCAAAGTGTGTACTCCCTATGTCAGCTCTGAGGACCAACTTGCAGACATCTTTACAAAAGGACTACACCACTCAAGACATCATGATCTATGTGACAAGTTGGGCATGATTGATATCTATGCAACAACTTGAGGGGGAGTGTTAACAGATGTTATTTTATATATGTATAGTACCACAGGGGTACTATTGTACTTTTCCTTTTCTTTATGTTTAGTTGTTGCCGCCCTAGTATAAATATAACATACTGCACCGCCTGCAATATCTCTTTGGACTCTCAGTCCTCTTGTCTCTCCTCTCCTCTCTCCCTTTCTCTCTTCTTCCTGTACAACAGTTTGGTTGGAAATGATTGGGATGCAAAAGCTGCCCCTCATGTTTCCTCATTCTTCTCCTTGGAAAGCAATTTATGAAATTTACCCAACATTCCTTAATTCCATTCGGTTTGATGTGGGCCAAGGTAATAAAGTTCGTTTCTGGGAAGACCTTCGGGTGGGAGATAGTCCACTCAAAGACCTCTTCCCTAACCTATACACTCTGTTAAACTTCAAAAGGGAAACAGTAAACATTTTGGGTAATCCTGGCCCAAATGGGGTCAATTGGAATCTAGGATTTAGAAGGGGCCTCAGGGAAAAAATGAATGTGCCTCTTTAGCTCAACTGTTGGATCTAATAGGACAAGTTCATTTGGACCCATCCTTGGAAGATTCTAGAATATGGAAAGACTCCTCAGATGGTCTCTTCTCTTGTTCTCCTTTTTTAGTGTTCTTGCCACACCTAACAACCCAGATAGGGACTTCCTTGTAAAAGAAATTTGGAGTAAGCCTATCCCCCCAAAAATTCAAGCTTTCTATTGGGAAATTTTCCTTGGCAAGGTTAATACTTGTGATATGCTGCAGAGAAGGTGGCCTTTTACTTGCCTTTCTCCTCACATGTGCTCCCTTTGTAAGGAAATTGGTGAGACCTTGATGCATCAAGGTGACCTTGATGCATCTTGTTCCTTTGTGCATCACATTTGGGAATTCTTTTGTTTTCTCTTTGGTTGCAGGTGGGTTTCCCCTTAAGATGTGGCAGGACTTTTCAACCGAAATTTTTTGAGGCAACCAAAGAAAAGAGGGAAGGTTATGTGGAAAGCTACAAAGGAAGCTATTTGTTGGGTGATTTGGGAAGAAAGGAATAACAGAATATTCGTGGACAAGAGTAGAATAATTGAGGAGGTAATCGACACAATTAAAGTTAAAGTAGCTCATTGGGTAAGATCTTTGCATATCTTTCAAGATTTCTCAGTTATGGACATTATAAGATCCTGGACAGAAGTAGCACAATCTTCAAGAGTAAAAGAGAGAGTAAGGATGGAATGGAAACTTCCGGGACTGTCAGGTATTGGGGGAGTAATCAGAAATTCTGATAGGAGAATATTAGCATTATTCTCTAGACCTATTGGCATGGGAAACTCTCTAAAAGTTGAGTTAATGGCAATGCTACAAGGACTGAAGATAGCTAAGCAACTAGGAATGAGGCATACTGAGGTTGAAGGGGACTCCAAGGTGATCATCTCTTGGGCTAAAAACAATAGAACTACTCCATGGACTTTCAAACAAGTGATAAGGGAAGTGGAAAAGGTCGCAAGGGAGGTAGAGGCTGAATTCAAATGGGTTAGGAGTGCAAATGGGCTAGCTGATTATCTTGCTAAACAAGGGGCTTTGAGGCAACAATTGTTTTGGGCTGCAATGTAAAGAGGGACAGAAATAGGTAATAGTGTGGGAATTCGAATTCCATACACAAAGTTGTAAAATTTTAAATCTAATTCCAAATAAAATTCTTCTTTACTGATCAAAAAATATGTTCTCAACGAATTTTGTGAAATTTCTTAAGAAATTACCCTCAACTTTCTGTGATCTACTTTTACCACTACCCACTCTAAATTGTATCTTTAGTTGGTGAAGTGAGTTTCATCTAATGGAGCATCACTACTTCTATACATCTTTCTGAGTAATCTTCATTTGCCACCTCCCTCACCTCCATTTCTTTGTCTTCAACACAATTCTTCTCTATTGTTAGTCTTGTTCTGTACCTATTCCTTTTATTATACACCTGAACTATATTGGCTCACTAGACCTAGCTTATCTCAAGTCCATGCACCGAACTAAGCACCACCAATTTGATATCCATCCATCTTCACTAGCTAAAGAGTTTCCTTCTCCCCCTCAACACTATGCTCTTCTTTCTCCTGGCCATCTTTGTCCTTGCTATTTTGAATACCCTGAACATTCTCTTTTACTTCCAAATATTCACCTACATTTCATTGTGAGATTACATACACACCCCAAATCTTCATGTCTACCATCTCTTTCTCTCACTCTACTTAGCTCAATTCACCCATTTCCCTTTGTAGTGTAGAACCAAAAGCCTCTTCTTCTAACCTAACTTCTCCTATCCTCCACACTGGACCCTCCATTGCTACCTTTTGCTAAGAACAATCAATCTCTAGACACATACCTTTCACTTGCTTCATCTTCTCCTAGTTTTTTGCATATTCACTACTTCACTTTGTCAAGCCGATGAATTCTCTTTCTTCTCACTCTCTTGGTTTCCTTTCTTCTTTTTTTCTCCTCTCTCCCTCAACACCATAGTTTTCAAGGCGCCAAGGCGAGGCTAGGAAACAAGAGGGTGCCTTGTCACATAGTCGCCTAGGTGGGCGCCTAGGCGTTGCCTAGGTGATGGACTTTTTTAAGTAAGAAACATAGATCCTAGGGTAGTTCCCTAGGTACCATAACCATATTTCCTTAGTAATTATTCATAATTTTCATTAGAAAAGTATAAAGTTCATCATGTTAAAGTACAGAAAAATCAACACATTCATGAGAAGAAAAAGAAGAAAGAAAAGAAAATTAAAAATATATAGGGGCTGAACCTTTTATTTTTGTTATAGGAAAAGAAGAAAAGATAAAGTAGAAGAAGATATGGAAAATATGGAAGAAAAAGTAGAAGAAGAAGAAGAAGATGTGGAAGAAGGAAATGTGTTGATTAGTAATATAAACACACAAAATGAATATTTTAGTTTAATAATTATAATCTCAAAAAATAAAGAATAAAAAAGTATTTTATAATAGAAGGTACAAAACTGCTTGGCGTTTAGGTGAGGCAAGCCTCCAAGGGCACCTTGGCACCTAGGCGTCGCCTTGACAACTATGCTTAACGCCTTGCCTTACAACCTTTTTTTGTAATAAAAATTAAAAAATAAAAATAAAAATAAAAGTCTTGTCATTAGTCTCCTCTACTTTTTCTTTATTTTCATCCAATCAAATCTTGTAGCAACTTATACCCATTTTCATCATCTGCTTGTCAACCATTATTTCTGATATCCACTCTATTTTGAGTGTTAAGCTTTTTAAACTCTTCTAGACGATTCCCCTGCCCCTTCCCTTGTCTCTCAAAGGAAACTCCATTTTAACTCTTCATTAATACTTTAAGATAAGGTTCAAAATATCAATACGATATGCCCAAAACACATCAGTGGACTGTATCGGGCTTATCATATCCATATCAATGGACCCCAAAATGCATGGATACAACGATATAATATAGAACAAGTTTGGGGGTTTTAAAACTTTAAGGGCTTTAACAGCATCCCTCTAATACCTATAAAACTATAAAAAAAAAAAGAGTATTGCCCATATCAATACACATTGGTACCCACTTGAGGGTATCAGGTGTCGACATTTTGATCCTTGCTTTAAGATACCTGATGTAGGCACATTCGGCTGGCCTGTACAAGGCTGACGCATGTTGAATAGAGGACACCTGCATAGGCTTACCATGAGGGTGCTCAGGGTTACCTGACGTAGACCAGGCGGACCCAGTCGCAGGGCGCTGCATGGCACTGGCAAAACATCTAGCCAGGCCCTAGTACGGCTTGCATCTGGACCATCCGAGCCCAACTACCCCTTGGAAGCTCCGGCTATAAATGCAAGGCACCCCCCACAAGGTAAGGGATTAGACTCGAAATTCTTGTGATCTCTAGCGCTCTCTCCACTAAGGACTTGGCGCTATCTGAGACCTCGTATGGACCCCTCGGCTCTAGACTCATCACTTACCTTGCGCATATACTAACTTGATCGTCAGAGTCCTCGCCTTAGGTGACCACCCGAGGCCTCTAACACTTCACTCCTTGCAGGATCTGTACCGAAGTTTCCTTCGGACCCCTCGCATGGCACACTCATCACTAGCCCTCTTCTACAGTATCTGAAGAGACCTTCCACCTCAGACGTAGTCCTCGGCTTTGGCTTTCCCTCTTTGGACCTTCGAAGTCTTCAGCCCCCTCCTTTGAAGCTCGGGAGTGAAATTACTTTGTTGCCCTTGGCCAAGCCGAGCATCAACAATACCCATTTTCTTCTTTCAGTCCAAACTTTATTATACTTCTTAAAAAGCGGATGCCACCAATAATTTTCCTTTACCAATAAACCCACTTCCTTATTAACCATCAAACTTGATTACTGAACTTACATTGCCCTGTCTCCTCTATTTTGAACCTTCCTTCCATTACCAAGCCCCATTCAAAAATTACCTTGATAGCCCCAGTAACTGTTAGTTCATCATCTTCCTCCTTCCACCCCTTTGTCTTCCTTAACACCTCTGCACTCAGAATTGTTTGGTAGAACTCCAGTAGTCCAATCCCTTGCTTCAAATGTCCACACCCATTGGTTCATTCTACAACCTATTCTCACATGCTCTGATGCACATTGGAACCTCCCTGTCCACCATCAACCTTAATTCACAATTCTCTCCTGCAAACAACAGTTCTATGTGAGGTGGAAATATCTGCATGTCCACCACCTCAATCAAAATTCTAGCCATATTAATCTGATCCCACATTCTATTTCTATGGTCAATCTTTATAAACCTCCCTAGATAACCCCCCCAATCACTACAAATATCTGAAAACACCAGGTGCATAGTGGAATACCAATCACTTTCACCCACACTATTCTCCTACAAACACACATCCTTACTGTTCCAGCTAGTGGACACCATCTGCTCATTCATAGTTTTGGTACCCTATTCTGTCCTTCATATTCCACTACCCTCTCTACCTCTTCTTTTCCATGAAACATTTAAAAAAAAAAAGTCCTGCATTGAGTTTTCTCACTCTGTGCAGATCCCCCACTATGTTACCCAGATACAACAAGGACACAGCTGGATAGGGTATCAGATTTTTAAAGAAAATCTTGGCCAACATATAAGCAAAGTCAAAAGTTACTTTAATTTTGTTTATGGCCAAATGATGTTGAAATCCAGACTTAAAGAATTTGTTAAAAGATGCAAATGCCATTGAAGATTCAGAAGAAAACTACATTGAATAATTAATTCAGGATGCAGAAGAAAACCATACAAAATGTTTCAATACAGTAAAACAAGTTCTAAGAGCATGTGCTGCTTTCACTACTTAACAGAATAACAGGTTTCAATTGGGCATTTCAAAACTCAAAAGAATTAAAATTTGTAAGAGATATAGAAAGAGAATGCTTATTATGAAAAAGAGACACAAAGAGAGAAAAATCAGCTTACTTGCATATGATCAAGCCATAAAGTCAAGCCAACAAGAGCAGCACCAGGGGATAGCTTTCTAAAATCAGCTCCCCAGTCTTTCTCAGATACCCTGCAGCAAAGATCATAAGCTGCATTCACACATAAGTAGATTATATATATATATATATATATATATATATATGTAAGTAATCTGCAGAAGTTCACAAGCCATAGGGGCATAGTCTAGAAATTTAAAGGAAGAATGACAAGTCTCACTGCAATATATATTAGAACTAGCACATATATTATTAATAAAAGTAATGCTAAGTCATAGAAAAAAGAATATAGGAAAAGAAAATTCCAGAAATCAGCAAGTAGGGTTCTACAAGGAGTCAGCATGTAGCAAGTTTAGAGTGTTTTCGTTTCTTTGATCATTAAAAATCAAAAACTATTGATTATATTTATAAAGAATGGTATACAGTATACACATAGCAAATGTGCCTAGACTAGCCACCCTCTGATTTTTACGTGTTCCCCACCTTGGGAAATCAATCCACGGTATAAATGATTTCCAGTTGCTCCTTGTTTTTGCTAACCAATATTCCATAATGCTGACAAACCTAGGAGTCCAGTTATAACTTTGTACTTACATAGTCAGTTGTTAGATAGCACCTTCAAAGGGTTTGGAAACAGCACCAATCTAGGGCAGATGGTTATACTACCTTTTTCTTTTCAACCGATAGAACAGGATTCACTACAAGAACCATAAGACAGCAGACAATAGTCCTGTCATATGTACTATCTTTCTAATGTACTTAGGTGCAAGGGTACATATGTAATTTCCTTTTTATTATCATATTGGACCAAAACTTAAATAGAAAGGATGGCAGCTTGTTTGCTCCCTTCTTTTTCTTTTATTTGAAAAGCAACTAAGTGCCAAACAATCTTACACACCCAGACATTTTCTAATAAGATATTCAACTAAGGGTAAGCCTTGTGTTAGTGTAGAGGTATTTCTGTCTTTATACTTATGTTGAGGTTGCTGATCTGTAATATTATATTAGAACTAGTGTCCCTCACTTAAATAAGGGCACATGTGTCTTTTCCATTATATTAATAATATAAAAAACATGTCTGGCCAAATGGGAGAGTGACTTTTCCCTAATTCGACCCAGACTTTTCTTCTCTCTTTTTTTCTCCTCCTTTCTCTCTCTCTTTCTTCCCTCTTTCTTCCTCTTTCTTCTTGACTGTTACCAGACTAACAGAACTCAAAGGCAGGCCGAATTATAACATGGTATCAGAGTTCAACTAAGCAACTCGGATCTGCCCAGATTTCTGTTCTCTGCGCACTCAATCTAGGGTTTTCCCATGATTTCTCTGCCATCGATTGGAGATAAGGGAAAGGGCTGAAAAGGAGTGGTCGCCCTCTTCCCTTGGAGGTTTCTATGCCTCCAGTTGTGTCTTGTGTGGTCGGTTGCTGTGGTTTCTAAGAAGCCCTCCCCTAATCGATGAAGAGAAGAGGGCTGATTCGTGTGGTGCAGTGGGTGTCTTGTGTGGACTGATTTTCTTCTCGTGTGATTTGTCTTTCAAGTGATGAGGTAAGAGATTTCTGTGCATATTTTCTGTTATGAATCAAATAGGAATTATGTTTCAGATCGTATGATGAAATTTCAGACTGTAGTGTGCTAGGGTTTATGCTGTTTTTTTGTGTGATTCGAAGGAGGAGTGGTGCTCATATAGTGGTAAGATTTCAGGTAGTCGTAGGGTAGGGTTTGTGGTGTAAAGAGTGCAATCTTCAGCAATAACAAGTGTTGAAACCAGTGTGATTAGTATGATCAAACAATGTGCAATGTGCCGAATTCAGTGATACCAGAATTCAGCAATGGGAGATAACAATGATAGCAAATCTAATGTGATGATACCTACTGACTACCTGAATGTTCAAATGACCTCCATTATACTAAATGGAGAGAATTATGTACCTTGGGCTAAATCTGTAGAATTTTTTCTGAAGGCAAAGAAGAAGGTGAAACACATAAGGGAGGAGAAACCCTCCACTGATTCTCATGAGTATGAAGATTGGGAACAAGAGGATGCACAGATTATCACGTGGTTATGGAATAGTATGGAACCCAAGATTAGTGTAAATTTCATGTTTCTTGACACTGCCAAAGATGTGTGGGACCATGCTAAGAAGTTGTATTCTGGTCAAGACAATACAACTAGAATATATCAGATGTATCAAGAATACTTTAATCTGCAACAGGGCAATCAGAGTCTTGAGGAGTACTATGCTAGTATAAGAAACATCCGTAATGAGTTGAATGTTTATCACCCCCTCACTTCTGATGTCAAAATTCAGCAACAACAAAGAGAACAGCTTGACATGACTCGATTTTTGGTGGGGCTGAAATCTGAGTATGAACTAGTACGGGCTCAGATACTAGGAGGGTCAGCTCTCCCTTCTTTAGAAGAGGTGTTTGCCCGACTTCGGAGGACTTCTATTGGATCTACTGAGAACTCTAATGTCTCGGATAGATCAGCCTTTGCAGTGTCAAGGGGTCATGGTGTTAGAGGTGGAGCTCGAGGAGCTCAGTCTGGCCGTGGTGGTAGCAGTGGTCCGGTATATGGTCGGAGTGATGGGGGTGGACCTACATATAACTGTGGTGATGGTCGTACTAGAGGTAGAGATTCAGGGGGAGCCTGTGGTAGAGAACGTGGCTTAGGTCCGAGGAGGTGTACTCATTGTGGTATGGATGGACATACCATTAATTATTGCTATGACTTGCATGGTCCACCCTCAACCTGGACCAATCATGCCATGACTAGTGACACCAGTTCCAGTTTCAGACAGGAGAATCGTTCAGCTGATTAGATGCCTCTTACATCCACAGATGGTTCCGAGAAGGAGATGGTGAGTGTTCCACGTGATGAGTATGAGAGGTTTGTCCAATCCACATCTCAGCAGAACACGGCTACTTTTGCACTCTCAGGTATGGCTTGTTTGGCATCCACACCCTATCCCTGGATTATTGACTCTGGAGCCTCCGATCACATGACTGGAACTCCAGGTGTGTTTTCTTCTCTCTTTCATTGCTCAACATCACAATTTGTTACCCTTGCTAATGGTTCCACATCCTCCATTTGTGGTGTTGGTAATGTTGACTTGTACCCTGTATCCCTATCCTCAGTTTTGTATGTCCCTAAATTTCCGTTTAACCTTATATCTATTAGTAAGCTAACCAAGTCACTTAATTGTTCCATTACCTTTTACCCTTCTATGTGTGTTTTTTAGGATCTCAAGACGGGGATGAAGATTGGTGGAGGGCATGAAGCTGGTGGATTGTATTATCTTGACGGTGGTAGAAGAACACCAACAGCTCTCCAGTCATCTCTCTCTCCTCTCCAGTGGCACTGTCGATTTGGTCATCCTTCGCTGAAAGTTTTGAAATCTTTGGTTCCTTCGTTGAGTCAACTTTCTGTTTTAGATTGTGAGTCGTGTCAGTTTGGGAAACACCATCGTGTTCCCTTTAATTCTAGGGTTGATAACCGTGTGTCGAGTCTTTTTTCTTTAATTCACTCGGATGTTTGGGGTCCTTATAAAGTGATGTCATAAAATGGATATAGATATTTTGTCATTTTTGTTGATGATTTTTCAAGGATGATGTGGCTCTATTTAATGAAAGAAAGAAGTGAATTGTTTACCATCTTCCAGAAATTCTATGCTGAGATTCGCAATCAATTTGGTGTTCACATTAAAATTTTTCGTTCTGATAATGGCCGTGAATATTTATCTTCATCATTTCAAGAATACTTGGACCAACATGGCATTATACATCAGACCTCATGTACCTACACCCCACAACAAAATGGGGTGGCTGAGAGAAAGAATCGTCATCTCTTGGAAACAGCACGATCCCTCATGCATCACATGAATGTTCCCAAACCCTTTTGGAGTGATGCGGTGCTTACTTCTTGCTTCTTGATTAATCGGATTGCCCACGTCTATCCTTGATGGTCATTCCCCATTTACTACCTTGTTTCCCACCTTGTCTCTGTTTCCTCTTTCTCCCCGGGTATTTGGGTGTGTCTGTTTCATCCATAATCTGGGCCCCGGGAACGACAAGTTAGATGCACGATCCCTTAAGTGCATCTTCCTTGGCTATTCTCGGATCTAGAAAGGGTATAAGTGTTACCATCCTAGTTCTCGACGTTCCTTTGTGTGTGCTGATGTTACCTTCTTTGAGTCTACTCCATTTTTCTTGGGGTCCAGTGATGCTTCTCCCTCCTCATTACCTCCCCCTCTTCCACTTCCAGTTGCCGATTCTATTCCCCTTGTTCCAACCGTGACCAAGTCCTTGCCTCCAGTGCCACCACCTGTTGAACGCCCACCTATCCGTCAAGTGTATACACACCGTCGACAAATCCGGCAGTTGTCTCCACACCAGCCCCAAACCCAGTATCTGATCTTGATCTTCCCATTGCCTTTCGGAAAGGTAAATGCACTTGCTCCCTTCACCATATTTCTAATCATGCTTCACTCACTCACCTTTCCACCTCCCATCGCCAGTTTATCTCTTTGTTATCCTCAGTTGTTGTTCCTAAGGATGTCTAGGAAGCCCTTGCTCTCCAGGGTGGTGTCGTGCAATGGAAAAGAGCTCTCAGCTCTACTTCATAATCATACTTGGGAGTTGGGACCTCACCGCTCTTCCTCCTAGGAAGCAGGCTGTCGGTTGTAAGTGGGTTTATACTATTAAGTATTTGCCTGATGGTAGTGTTGAGCGCCTGAAAGCTCGATTGGTTGCAAAAGGGTACTCCTAAACCTATGGTATTGACTACACAGAGACCTTCTCCCCAGTTGCTAAGATAGGGTCGGTTCGTGTTGTGATCTCTCTTGCAACTATGTATGATTGGCCCCTATATCAGCTTGATATCAAGAATGCCTTTTTGCAAGGTGATTTGCTCGAGGAGGTTTACATGGAGCAACCACCAGGGTTTGTTGCTCAGGGGGAGGATGGTAAGGTATGCAGACTCAAGAAGGCTATATATGGGCTTAAACAGTCTCCTCGAGCATGGTTTGGTAGGTTCAGTGAGGTGGTAAAGAAGTTTGGTATGAAACAGTGCCAAGTTGATCATTCCGTCTTCAGTCATGACTCTCCGACAGGAAAAATACTATTGGTGGTGTATGTAGATGATATTGTTATTACCGGGAATGATAAAATGGGCATTGACAGGTTGAAGACTTTTCTATAGGAACATTTTCAAACAAAGGACCTTGGTAAATTGAAATATTTATTGGGGATAGAAGTAGCAAGGTCTAAGCACGGTATTAATTTGTGTCAGAGGAAATATGTGCTTGATTTGCTAGAGGAAATAGGTTTGTTAGGTGCTAACCAGGTGAAACACCTATGGAAACAAATACTAAGTTGAGCAGTGATATGGGTTTAGTGTTTGAAGACCCTGGCAGATACCGACGACTTGTAGGTAAACTAAACTACCTAACCATTACTCGGCCAGATATTTCATTTGTGGTTAGTGTGGTAAGTCAGTTCATGCAGAAACCTCTGGTTCCTCATTGGAATGCGGTTCTAAGAATTGTAAGGTATTTAAAAGGGGCCCCTGGTCGTGGTTTGATATACAAAAGTGGTGGAACACTTGAAATAGAAGGGTATACTGATGTTGACTGGGCTAGTTCTATGTCTGATAGGCGGTCTACCATAGGTTATTGCACTTTTCTGGGGGGTAACCTGGTGACATGGAAAAGTAAGAAGCAGAAGTCATGGCAAGAAGCAGTGCAGAGGCAGAATATAGAGCTATGGCACATACTGCTTGTGAATTAGTGTGGCTGAGGAACCTTCTACAGGAGATAGGATACAACATTAATACTCCAATGAAGCTCAATTGTGACAATCAGGCTGCAGTTCATATTTCTTCTAATCTGGTGTTTCATGAAAGAACCAAGCACATAGAGGTTGACTGTCACTTTGTGAGAGAGAAGGTGTTGAATGGAGTGATAGACACTGCATACGTTAATACAGGAAACCAGTGGGCAGACTTATTTGCAAAAGGGTTGAGTCGGGGAAGAGTGGACTACATATGTAACAAGCTGGAATTATATAATATATACTCACCAGCTTGAGGGGGAGTGTTAGTATAGGGGTATTTTTGTCTTTATACTTATGTTGAGGTTGTTGATCTGTAATGTTATATTAGAACTAGTGTCCCTCACTTAAATAAGGGCACATGTGTCTTTTCCATTATATTAATAATATAAAAAACATGTCTAACCGAATGGAAGAGTGACTTTTCCCTAATTCGAACCAGACTTTTCTTCTCTCTTTTTTTCTCCTCCTTTCTCTCTCTCTTTCTTCCCTCTTTCTTCCTCTTTCTTCTTGACTGTTATCAGACTAATAGAACTCAAAGGCAGGCCGAATTATAACACCTTGCAAAGAGGGCATGGAATTATTTTAATGCCCTTCTCCTTATCTATTACCTAATGTTGGTTCCAGCTATCTGAAGTCTTGGGAGTGGTAGACTGAGTACAGACCTAATCTCCAGCATTTTGGCTGAAATGGCTGCTCTCAAGACTCAGACCCTCATTTTCACACTTGTCAGTTCCACATTTTACCATGGCACCAAGCAGTAGTCCCTTATTGCCTCCCATTTCCCAAAAGTAAAATGTAACTATTAGAATGAAAAATATATTAGGGTGGCTCATTGGTTGAATGGAGAATTTCTCACCATTGTCAATGGATGACATCATTAGAATTTGGAAGGAAGTAAAAGGAACATCCATAAATATAAATTCACTCTTGTTGGTCGCCACCGGAAAGAATCTTCATTAAGCTGAATTTTGATGGTAGCAGCATAGGGAGCCCGAGGATGTCAGGAGTAGGAGACTTTAGAGATGAAGAGGGCCATATAATTGTTTTACACTCAGGCCTGATTGGTGTTGGTGACTCTTTAAGGGCTGAAGTCTTGGTGATGATGGAAGAACTATTAAGGGCAAGGAGTCTGAGCATAAAAAATATGATCACATAAGGAGATTCTAAATTGGTGATGCGATGGTTACAAAACAGGAAGGCAAAGATGTAGAATTGCAGGACTAAGATAAAGAAATCAGATGATTGACTAAAAAATATGGAAGTGAGATTGCAATTGATTAAAAGGACTGCTGATAACATGGCCAGTACACTAGCTAAACAAGGGGTGGGGACAGATCAACTCTTTTGGGTGCAATTGTAAGAAAAAGAGGGAAGAAATAGGGGAGAGATAAGAGGTTTTATCTCTCATTGACTGTTTATAGATTGTTGTAATTGTACATTTTTTTCTCCTTTAATTTAATTCATGGTTAGTGATATAAAAAAAAAGTATTAGGAAAGCCAATTAAAACTACTCATGGTGGATATAAAGTACAGAACTCCAAGCTAAATAAAATCTTAATATAAAGATCTAATAAAAACACAAACAAAAAAAATAATAACTAAATCACATATGACCATATAAATATCTTCAAGATATAGAATTCAATTAAAATGAGAAACTGAATCTACACTAGTGGTAGGAAAATACCATATAAATAGAATGACCCTATTAGGTAATCCATGGACTTCTCTTGGTGGCAGGAGAGATGGGTAAACTCAATGGCATGGCTGGATCCACATGGACTAGTAAAGACCCAGATGCTAGCCCATTCTGAGATCAAGCCCAAAAGATGCAGGGTTTCTTAATCCATTTTCTTACAGTTCAGCCTGCATCAAGTCTCCTTAGCATGTCCATGCATATGGTGTCTCAATTCTCATGCCTGAACTTTCCTACCACTAATCAGGTTCAGTTGACTAACAAAAGTTATGACTCATTGGAAAGGATCTGTTCATTTCCCCAAAAGTTCCATTCCAATGTTATAGTTAGTTATCCAATCCTTGGAACTCCCACAATAACAATTTATGAATATATATATATATATATATATATATAAGTGGAAATATAAGGAACTCAATTCAGTGGCTACCTGAACACATCATGGCAATAAATGTGTCTCCTAATTGCTAGTTGGAAAACCCATGAAGCAGTGGCCCGGCATTCAAATGCCCACAATAGGTCCTCCAACGCATTGACAAAGTTAAAGGCTGCATTATCCTCCAAAGGTTCTAATTGCTCAAGTAAATGATCAACCTCATTAACAAGTGACTCAGACTTTTCAGTCAGAATCCTGCAGAAGTATGTACTTGATTAAAAATAAATTCAAAGAAGAGAAAAAGGGAAATAGGTGATAATTTTTGGATTGTCATGGTTCCTCTTGTACATAGGCATAAAATCAACAAGTAATGTATACCTGATTGGAAGATCAAATCCAGAATCTCGGAGTGAATTTAGCAGGAAAATGGCTTCACTAGTTTGCTGGCACAAACTTGCAGCCCTGGTAAAGCAAGTCCATATCCTGTGGTCTGGCTCCAGACCATCTTTCTTCATCTCCAAGAGCTTTTCAATTCCCAAGTTATAGTCCCCATTCTTGAGATATGCATCAATAACAGAACTATATGGTAGTGTAGTAAGGTTTAGGCCAGAGGCCTTTAAATTATTGAGCACATTTTCAGCTTCCTTTGGTTCTCCTGCACTGCCATATGAAACTATAAGCATGTGCATTGTGGCAATAGAAGGTTCCAACCCTGCCTCTTTCATCATAGCAAAAACATTGTTGGCTTTTATATGGTTCCCAGAATTCCTAAACATTTTCATCATTATATGATACACAGAGCGATCCAATTTCAATCCTCTTGACCGCAAACCTTCAAAAAGACTCTCAGCCTGTTCCCATAATTTCTGCTTACCACATGCTGAAATTAGGCTCTTGTAGGTGTCCAACTTAGGATCCAATCCTATCTTTTCCATTTCTTGCAACAGAGATAGACCTTCTTCAGGTCTATGATCTCTACAATACATCAATATTAAAGTGTTGTAAGTATCTTCATCTGGCCTAAATCCTGACGACTTTTGAATACGCTGATACACCTCAATTGTCTTCCTAAATTCCCCAATTCCACTGTACAATCTTAGTAATGAGTTGTAAACTAGAAGGTCAGGCTTAAATCCCGCTTCCTCCATCTCTGTGACCATGGATTCAACATCCCTGACTCTTTTTCCTCGAGATAACAACTCTATCATACTTCTGTACAGATGCATAGTGGGAAAATACCCAGCAGCCTTCATTCCATTATAAATTTTCTTCACCTCAAATATGTTTCTAGCTCTCACAAAAGCATCTAGCATTAAAATGATAGAACTTTTACTAATTTTAAAACCCATGTCCTGCAAGTCCTGAATGACCACATAGAGCTCATCTAATCTCCCATCAACAATCAAAGCTTGCATAAGACCATTAATGGAATCCACATTAGGAGAAGGACCATCTCTTACCATTGTACCAAATACAGCCCTTGCTTGCTCATAGCAACCATTTGCAGCATAAGCATGTATTAAAGCATTCCATACTTTCCGGTCAACCACAGATCCCTGCAGTCTAAGTTTCCCCACCAAACTCTCTGCCTTCTGCAACAGCTTCAACTTCCCATATGCCACAATTAAATCAACAAAAACAAACTCAGCAAAGAAGATTCCTGACTCTTCTGCCAGATCTACCAAATAATGAGCTGTTTCAGGGAAATCCAGCTTGCAGTATACAAGAACCATATTATGGTAGATATTACAAGAAGGTTCTATACCAAAGAATTTCATATCAGAAAATAATTGAGAGGCATTAGCAAAGGACTCAGTCTCTTTGCAGCACTCTATCAGAGAGTCATACATGGCAGAACTCCCATTAAACAAGCCAAATGTTCTTAGTTTATCATACTCTTCCATAGCAGCTTCAAACTGGTGATCCTTGCAAAGTATGATGGTTAGTGCTTCTGTTATCAAATGGTCGGATCTTGGAGCATGTTCCCGCAAAAAATCAACCAAAGCACCTGCTTCTTTGTGCCTTCCTAATGACTTATATGAACTTAGAATAGCTATTAAGTTATCACGATCTGGCTCAGACCCCTGAATAACAGCCAATTTTAACATATTAGCAGCATGGCAATAGCATTCCCCCCTGACAAGAATAGAAGAAATAATTTCAGGGCTCATACCAGATAGCTCCATATCCTTAATCACTCTTTCTACATCTTCTTCTTTATTCTCCTTCACAAGAACATGAAGCATGACTTGGTAAATACCTTGATCAGGTGTCAGACCATCACAAATCATCTCCCTGTATAATGTCATTGCTGTCTTTGTCTCATTGAATCGCAACAAGATATCCAACATAACAGAGTATGCCAGATGGTCTGGTTTGATCCCAGACCTCAGCATGCAGTTAAATGTCTCTTCAGCTTCAACCCTCATCCCTGCCTTTGCATAGCCACATATCAAAGCACTAAAAGTCCGCAAGGTGGGTTTTACCCCTGCATCCAACATCTCAGACATCACCTTTGCAGCCTCAGTTACCATATTGGCTTTCCCAAGTGAATCAATCAGAACGGTAAAGGTAACTGCATCGGGGCTGCGTCCTGATGACTTCATGTCTTTGTAGATCTGCGATGCTAAATCATGCTGGCCCTGCTTTCCATACATATGTATGACGGTATTATATGTCATTTCATCTCTTCCAAACCCAGCTTTGACCATCTCCTCACAAATCTCTTTCACCTTCTCAACACTCCCTTCTCTTGCAAATGCATATACCAAAGAATTATATGTAACTGCATCTGGGGAAAACCCTCTGGACCCCAGTTCTTTAAAAAGCCGCTCTGCATCTTTTGCCATCCCACATCGACCATACACTGATATCATGGCATTGTAAGTCCAAATATCTGCCTGGCAATTGTGGGATTCCATATCTTCATAGACCTTCATAGCCTCCTCCAAATTGGACCCACGGGAGCAAGCACTTATGAGAGTGTTGTAAGTGATTATATCAGGTCGTAGACCTGATCTCCTTACCTCATTGAGTAGTTCAATTGCAGATCCAGCCAACATAGAACCCGATTTTGCCCTGGCATTGATTAGAGTATTAAAGCTCACAAGGTCAGGCTCACATCCTCGTTTCCTCATTAAGTCAAGTAGTTCTTGGACCTTAGGAAACTTACCATTCCGAGCATATACACTCATCATTGCATTGTAAACTTGAACAGTGTTCCCTACCGCAGGCTCTGCCCGGTTGAAAAGCTCTACAGCCAAGCTTTCTTGATTGGCCTTGCCAAGCACAGCCAAAATTGTGGCAAGCATTCGTGCATTTGGAGAATACCAATGCCGAAGATTCAACCATTCATACACCTCCAACGCTCGCTGCCAACTCGACCGCCCGACCCATTTCATGACGAAACAGAAATCCGTGGGAGTCAACTGGACAATCCGGTCATCCAAAACATCTGCCACGAATTCATCCGGTTGCAATTGAAGAATCCTATCAGTTAGAAACTGAACTCTCTCTCTCCAATCTTTGGCCCTCTTCAATGCCAATTTGGTCATTTTCTTCACTCTAGTCCTGCTAGGCCTGCCTAGTACTTCTAGAGATTCATCGTTCGAATCAAACGATTCTACAATTTGGGTTTCTTCCTCTTTTTTCAAGTAATCATTAGTTTCTGTCTTATCCGCACCATCGGCATCTTCGAAGATTTGGATTGAATGAGGAGGACAGTTGATCAATTGGGTCTGACTCGATTTTCCATTCTCCGTGAGCTTCAGGTGAGGCCATCTCACAGATGGAGAAGCTCTACTGTAGCTAAATTTCTGTGTGTTAGATGGTTCTAAAGCAGCAGCAGCAGCAGTAGTAGAAGTAGCAGACGAAGAAGAGATATTCAAGGATGACAAAGTAATATCTCTACGTACCTTCGTGTAGGTTAAATTATGTGTACGCGTAGGCGTTGCTACAAGGACCAGAGCTACTGTATAAGCCATGCCCAAAGCAATAAAGGCTTACTTGTTTTCGTGATTTTGCATGGTTAGGGTTTCTTCACCAGAAGGCTAGAAGCTGAAATGCAGTTCAGATTTCAGACAGTGAGACAGGGAGGATGGAGGACCTAACGGATATTTTTAGGAGGGATTATCTGTTATTCTTTCGGCTAGTCCTAGACCTCTAGTTCAGATCAGAGTGGGCCCTTCCCAATCTTTCGCTTTGGAACTTTGGATTCGGATTAGCGCTGCAACGGTATCCGATTGTCCAAATACGGATTTCGAATTCGACTCCATTGGGATCCGAATTCGGTCCGTTATTAATTGGATTAAATGTGGATTCCATTCGATCCGATTCCAGACCTCTATTCATTCCCACAATCCCATGAATAAAACGAGCGTAGGCCATGTTTGGGAGTGTTTAAAAATAAACCCTTATTCAAAATAGGGCTGTTCACAAACAATGTCAAACTGACCAAACTAATCAAAGCAGCCCGACCCAACCGGATTTGGTCGGTTTTTCTTTATCACCACCGATTGGGTTTCAGGTTGTGAAGAGGGATAAATTGATAAGTCAGTTCGGTTTCGGTTTTCATGTGTGAAAACCAAAACTGAACCGAACCAAACCGAGTTAGTTAGTTTTTGATTTCCTAGTCTTTCCCTAACTAGGTAATCCCTATCCTAGTTTTTTCTTTCTAGTTAGTTACTTATTTTTAACATTAAAGAACAATAAAAATGATGTAGTGTGATCCGGTCACTCCTAACTGGCACTCACGTGGCTCTTGAGAGGTACCCGAGACGAGAAGGGAGAAGAAGAACTCCCAGGGGGTTTGCCCGGTGAGAACACTCCGATGATTAATTCAGTATTCTGTGTGGGAAGCAAAGGGAAAACGAAGGCTAAGAGTGCAGATTGCGCAGGTGGATCGAAAATACCTTGTTCCTTGAGAATCAGCTTCTTATAAAAGAAATTGGTTGCCCCTGGCCCCTTGGCCTCTGATAGGGCGGGTATAACCGCCACTGTCAACTTGCCGCAGCCGTTACTAGCAGGGCTGAGGTGGCACGCGTGGGGCCGTCACCGCAAGGTACAAGCCTGTCAGGTGTAAGACACCCTCTAAAGGTGGCAGGCACGACGTTGCCTGACGGGGGACATGGCTGTTGTTACCAGAGTTGTCGGGTACGGTGGTTGGGCAGGAGATCCTTCTGCCCTCCTTCATGCAGCTTGCCGAGCTACCACATACTGGGCTGCTTCGGGGTAGGTTGGTCCCTGCCTCGAAGCATCGAGGTGCTCCCTCTCAGGCGGGGGAAAGCTTGGGGTTCCTTTGGGGGAGCCCGGGCTCTCCGAGCTAGGTGGGAGTCGGTCTCACCGAGGTGTTAGTCCTCGGTGGGTTGTTAGTCTTTGACTTGGCGCTTCCTTCCCGTCGGGTCGAGATCACGCTGCCAGGCTGGACCGTTCACCAAGCCAGGTCATGCGCACGTGTTCTTGGTCCATGGGGTTGGGCCAAATCATCCTCCATAAAAAAACATTAGTTAAATGGGAATTACTTTTGTCTTTAGGATAGTTTTCCTTTTCATTTGGGTCGAACGACCCGTCGTACTTATCAAGAGGGGGGAGCTTGAAATCTTTGGGCATTGGGACTACCAGAAGCTCGGGAGATAGGGGGATTGAACTGAAAGGATGGGTGCCTTGACCTCGCCCGAGCTTACCTCTTCTTTGCCTCCGAGCTCGGGTAGGTCGTGGGTGGCAAACCGGCGAGCTCGGCGGCAGCGTCTCTGCTTCCTGGCGGGCTCGGCATTCGTGCTGTTCATTTCTGTACTGTCAGGAATGGTATGTGCCGGGAGTAGCTCAGGCTGCTGGTAATGGCTTCGAACAGAGGGCTCCCGCTTGGAACCTGCGGCCAGGATTTTGAATCGGTTTTCTAGGAACGGAGTACCAGGCCTTGAGGGCTGAGGCGACGTGGGCCTGGCGAGCTAAGGTCCTCCCGACCTGATTGCCCGTGGCGAGGTCGGGGCGGATGGTCTTTCTTGTCTGCCGCGGGTGGAGGCCTGGCTCCTTGGAGGGTTTTGGGGGGCCTCTCCTTGGCGAGATGGGTGCTCCTCCTATCGGCGAGACCTAGCTCGCTGTGAGACTGGGTGTCGAGGGGGAAGCTGTGATTGCTGAAGCTAAGATTGAGGTAACTGGGGAAACTACTGCTGGTACTGATACTGGGAGACCTGGTGCAACACGTGTTGTTGATAGAGCTGAAATTGTTGGAACTGTTGCATTTGGGCCTGCATGGCCCGCATGCACTGCATCAAGTCCTCCAGTTGGTTCGGGATGGCCGCTGGGGGCATGACCGAAGGTTTGCTGAACGTCACTCCGACTGTAGCAGGAAGTGGCGCGACGACGGGTGCCACTGCAAGAGGCACATTCAAGCTGGGGATTCCGTCCACCGAGAGGGGGACGAGGAACTGTCCGATGCAGACAGTAGGAAGCTAGGGTTGTTCCCTGAAGTTATCCATTTTCCTGCTTCGTCCGACGTTACTATAGGAAGCCATGAGTGTTGGGTTTCTGGAGAGTAAAGAGATGTGAAAGTTTGGAGAAAGGCTTTTCGAAAAGTTTCCCACAGACGGCGCCAAATGATGTAGCGCGATCCGGTCACTCCTAACTAGCACTCATGTGGCTCCTGAGAGGTACCTGAGACGAGAAGGGAGAAGAAGAACTCCCGGGGGGTTTGCCCGGCGGGAACACTCCGATGATTAAGTCAGAATTCAGTGCGGGAAGCAAAGGGAAAACGAAGGCTAAGAGTGCAGATTGCGCAGGTGGTTCGAAGATACCTTGTTCCTTGAGAATCAGCTTCTTATAGCAAAAATCAGTTGCCCCTGGCCCCTTGGCCTCTGACAAGGCGGGTATAACCGCCACTGTTAACCAGCCGCAGGCGTTACTGGCAGGGCTGAGGTGGCACGCGCGGGGCCGTCACCGCAGGGTACGTGCCTGTCAAGTGTAAGACACCCTCTAAAGGTGGCAGGCAGGGCGCTGCCTAACGGGGGACATGGCTGCTGTTACCAGAGTTGTCGGGTACAGTGGTTGGGCAGGAGATCCTTCTGCCCTCCTTCATGCAACTTGCCGAGCTACCACATACCGGGCTGCTTCGGGGTAGGTCAGTCCCGGCCTCGAAGCACCGAGGTGCTCCCTCTTAGGCGGGGGAAAGCTTGGGGTTCCTTTGGGGGAGCCCGGGCTCTTCGAGCTAGGCGGGAGTCGGTCTCACCGAGGTGTTAGTCCTCAGTGAGTTGTTAGTCTTTGACTTGGCGCTTCCTTCCCGTTGGGTCGAGATCATGCTGTTAGGCTGGACCGTTCGCCAAGCCAGGTCATGCGCACGTGTTCTTGGTTCATGGGGTTGGGCTAAATCGTCCTCCATCAATTGCCCCCCACTCCCCGTGCTGGGGACGGGGCCCTAGTGCGGGGAGTTCATAGTTCGTCGGGCAAATTTGGCTCGGTTACTCACACTGCCACGTTAGTCGGTTTAACGGCTGAACCGGCTGGGTATTCAGTTCTTTTACAGGGGAAAAACCCACGTCTCGTGCAACTCACGCGCGGACGTCAGGCACTTTATGCTGCACGAACGCCAAGAAAACGCGCTAAGTTAAATTCGCCTTGAGAGTCCCGCAGCCGGTCCCTTTGAGGTCCGTTGGATTGATCCAATCTTGACCAATGGTCTCCGAGCCCCGCGTCTATAAACATCGGGGTTCAGGCATTCTCTTCGCTACTAAGCATTTTTCGCCTAGAGCTCGCGTTTAAGGTCTCCAGCTCAGGTCTTTCAGCTTGGTTTCGCCTATTTCCGGTGAGTCCCTGAGTCTTTCCTTCTTTCTTTCTCCTTACTTCTTTTCTCAGCCCGTTCTCCCTTATGTCTAGCGAGAGTAGCTTTTCTGATGAGCCCGAGGTGGGCACCTCGGGTCATGGTGACCCTTCCCCGGCTCGATCTTCCTGCGAGGCATGGGCAGCCTCGGGTAAGTTGGCGTCCACCTCTCATCGAGGTCGGGTGCCGGACCAGTTCGGTCCCTCTACCCTGACGCCGGAGAGGCTTCAAGACCTCGTCCAGCAGTTCAACCTCCCTTCTGAATACTCCTACAGTATTCCCACTGGCAATTTCCCCTGGGAGCGCGGTCCGGACGAGATCGTGATCTTCAGAGAACAGCTCATCGATGGGCTTCGCCTCCCTCTTCACCCCCTTATTCCCAAGGTGTTGGGGCGTTTTAGTATCACGCTTGATCAGCTCCACCCCAATTCTATTCGGAATTTGGTGGGAACCATTTCCCTCTGCCACGAAAAGCAATTCTCCTTGGATACGGACATACTCTGCTCCATACTGCTGATAAAAAAGAGTGCCTCTAGCGCTCCCCCCGAGCACGGGCAGGTCTACTACTTGTCTCCTCGCCCAGGCTTTAAGCTACTGCATAAGTTCCCGAGCAAGGTCCCGGCTTGGAAGCGGGACTAGTTTGTGGTTCGGGCCAGCGGTCCTTCCTCACCAGCTGGAGGGTGGCTACTCCGGCTACCAGCATCGCCCTCAACCAGCAGACATGGGAGACCTTCCATTCATGGGCTCAGGCTGAGCTCGATCATCGGGAATACATCACCGAAGAGAAGCTCGCTCAGGCCGGTTTGAGCCCGGGTAGGTGTATTTCTGTCTTTTGGCGCTTCGCTTTTACCCGCTTGTTGTCTTTGGATTTACTGACGCCAACTTTGTTGTAGGCTCCATGGATGAGGAAGAGAGAATCACAGCCACCAGGCTCCTCAACCAAATGAAGAGGAGGAAGAAGCGGACAGCCAAGAAGGCCGCCAAAAAGGCCCATGTGGGGTCACCAAGGGCTCCCTCCCCTGAACCCGATCACTCCCGGGCTCCTGCCCCTGAGGCCGAGCTCAACAATGCCTCTCCAGTGATAGATCTAGAGGATGATTTTCCACCCCAAAAGCCTGAGGCTGCGGAGGGGTTGGTGAACGAGCCAGTCAGGGCTGCCATTGAGGCTCCGAGCACTGCCGGAGCGGCTGTTGAGGCCATTGAAGAGTTGGCTCACCATGCTACAGATGCGGTGGTGTCCAATTCGGGGACCGGAGAGGAGGAGTCCATCTTGGATCCCGAGGTCAGCCTCGACCGAAGTAAGGGGGGCGTCATCAATGCAGAAGTCGTGAGTTGGGCTGAACTCTCCCTAGGTCAGCTCGGGGGCCGCGCTGCAACCCACATCATGGTGGTAAGTTCACATTCTGTGGGCCAACACTCTATCTCCCCCCCCCTCTTTCTTTCTTCTCATTTTATTTTATTTTTCTGCTGACCAGTCTCCTTCTGTCAGGCAAACACTGTCGTTCACGCCTTGACTCTACAATCTGACAGACACCTGAGGCGCGCTTTGGCTGCCGAGGAGTCATCTTGCGTGGCTCATGCCGAGCTGAAGGCAGCACAGGACAAGGTCCATCAGTTGGAGGGTGCTGCCGCCGCTCAGAGGAGCCTGAATGACGCCTTAGCGCTAGAGAGGGAGTCGCTGGCCCGTGAACGAGACAGACTGAAGGTTGAGGTAAACGGGCTCCGAGTTGGTCAAGAAGCCCTAAAGCTCGTGGTGGAAAGCCTCAAAATGGCCCAGAAGGCTTCTCAATTCGAGATGCAGGTCCTCAAGGAAACCAAGGAGGCCTTAGAGCGCGAGGTGGAGTCTCTCAAGGCCGATCTTGAGGAGAAGACGGAGATCTTTCACGACGCACTGGAACAGACCAAGGTTCAGTCCATCATCGATTACGTCAAGTCTTCGAGGTTCGACAATGTAATGTCAAAGGCCTACAGTAGGGGGTTCAAGCTCGGCCGATGGTGGATAAGGCGTGCCTACCCCAACCTGGATATAAGCGCCTTCACTTCTTTCAACATTACGGATGACATGGCACGTCAGGCCGCGGATGATCCAGACTCTGAAGATGATGGTGGCAACGGGGAGGCTAACGTCACCGATCTGACTGATTCCTCCGAGGAGACCCCTAAAGAAAGCCAGAGTAAGGCTGACGAGCCTCCCAAATAATCAGGCTCTCCTTGTATTTTGGGCCTGCGAGCTCAATCCCCTTCTCTTTTGTACCACACATATTTAAGTAATGTAATGAAGGAATATTTTTGCCAAGTGCTTGTGCAATTTGTTTTTTGCCGGAATGGTTGTCTCACTCCAAGCTGTTATCCTATCGAGTTAAATTCTCGAAGTGGGTGTTCCTCAACTGCCATCAGCCCGAACCGCCTCTTAATGTTTAGCAACGGTGATGCGATAGGGCACACCGAGGTGAGTGACATAGTAGGATACATGCCCGACCTATCTACACTCGGGTTAAGTTGACATCAATTGTCCTTAACGGGTTCAACTTGTTGCCTGCCAGGGCGGGCTATTCGTTATAAGGTTCGCGCCCGAACCGCCTGCACCTTGGGCGTTGCAAGTACTTAGTTCATTCTGATGAGGCAACTAAGTCTTGTATGCTGTCGAGGTCTCGTCATTTGCTCGGCGTTTTAGCCCTTAGGCTGGGGGAGTGGCTCATGGCCCACTCTCAGGGTCTGCCCATGCCATAGAGGCAACTGGGTCCTGTTGTGCCAAGGTCATGTTAGCTCGGTATTCTGGCCCTTAGGCTTTGGGAGTGGCTCGTGGCCTACTCAGTTCTTACAGATAGTATTGTCTTAAGTTGACAATATTTCATGCTCGAGGTACTTGTTTCCCTTCGAGGGTCTCGAGCTCGTACGTTCCTTCCCCGAGCACTCATTTCACTCGGTAAGGACATTCCCAGTTGGACCCGAGCTTGACAGCGCCGGGCTCAGGTACCATAACTTTATGAAGGACCAGGTCGCCAACGCGGAGGTTCTGCTTCTTGACCCTGGCGTTATAGTACCGAGCTACTCTCTACTGGTAGGCAGCGGTCCTGATGTACGCGAGGTCCCTTACTTCGTCGAGTAGATCGAGGTTGGTACGTAGCTCATCTTCATTTGTCTGATCACTGTATGCTTCTAATCGTAGCGTAGGTACTTCGATCTCTGCAGGAATCACTACTTCGGTGTCGTAGGTGAGATTGAAGGGTGTTTATCCCGAGGCGGTCTTCTCCGTGGTCCGGTAGGCCCATAGAACACTGGGTAGTTCATCTGCCCCCAATTCTTTAGCTCGGTCCAGTCGTGCCTTTAGTCCACGGAGGATGGCTCTATTCGTGACTTCTGCCTGACCATTTGCTTGAGGGTGTGCAACTGAAGTAAAATTCTGTCGGATTCCCATGTCCTGGCACCAGTCTTGGAATTTGATATCCTCGAACTGCTTGCCGTTGTCAGAAATCAATACCTGAGGTAATCCGAAGCGGCACACGATGTTCTTCCAAAAGAAGTGTTGGACATTTCGGGCTGTGATCGTTACAAGGGGTTCGGCTTCTACCCACTTGGTGAAGTAATTCACTGCTACTACTCAAAACTTCCTCCCACCCGTTGCTGGCGGGAATGGCCCGAGTAGATCGATGCCCCACTATGCAAAGGGCCACGGGCTGGTGAGATACTTGAGGTCAGTAGCGTGTTGGGGATAGATATTGGCATGTCTCTAGCATTTGTCACATTTTCTAACGAGCTCAATAGCATCTATCTTCATTGTTGGCCAATAATACCCCTATTGAAGTGCTTTCTGGGCAAGGGCCCTGCCCCCCAAGTGCCCGCCGCACAACCCCTCATGAGTGTCACGGAGTACGAGCTCGGCTTCGGTAGGCCGCAAGCAATGCAGATAGGGGAGCATGTAGGATCTCCGGTACAGCCGTTCGTCTATCATGACGTATTTGGTTGCCTGGCGCTGCACCCTTCTGGCTGCATTGCGATCTGCAGGGAGGGTCCCGTGTAACAGGAAGCTCGCGAGTGGGTCAATCCAGCTCGGCTCTGCTTGAACGATGGGAGCGACCTCCTTTGCCCCCCCGAGAATGCTAGGCCGGGGCAAGTCCTCTATGTACATAGTTCTCATAGTGATGTCGCTGGCGCTGGCTAGTCTAGACAGGGCGTTGGCATCAACGTTCTCCGACCTTGGGATTTGCCTGATGAAATGTGACTAGAAGTTGAGCAGGGTCTCTCTGACTTTGGTCAAGTAGGCAATCATGGTTGGCTCGCGAGCTTCGTACTCGCCCATAACCTAGTTGACCACGAGCTGGGAGTCGCTGCAGATAACAATGTGCTTGGCTTTTACTTCTCTGGCTAGAGCTAGTCCAGCTATCAATGCCTCGTACTCTACTTCATTGTTAGATGCCGCGAACTTGAAGCGTAGCGCATACTCCAGTTTCGTGCCACTTGGGCCGTGCAGAACTATTCCAGCTCCACTGCCCTGTTGGTTCAAGGAACCATCTACGTGAAGGATCCAGGGCTCTTCATCTCAGCTCGCATTTGGCCGAACTAGGAGAGATGCCACACTGGCTGCTACCTCACGGTGCTCAGACTCAATCGGCTTGAGAGCTTTGGGCTCACCTGAGCTAGGGGCCTCGTGCTCAACCGGCTTGGGGACTTCGGGGCTGAATGTGCATTCGGTGATGAAATCTGCTAAGGCTTGGGCCTTAATGGC
Organism: Nelumbo nucifera; assembly: GCF_055504915.1. Lineage (NCBI taxonomy): Eukaryota > Viridiplantae > Streptophyta > Magnoliopsida > Proteales > Nelumbonaceae > Nelumbo > Nelumbo nucifera. Next base: position 42,277,264 of record NC_142651.1, on the reverse strand, counting down.
AGCTCGCGGCTTGTACTGGAGGTCGTACTCGCTGAGCTCAACGGCCCACTTCGTCAACCGACCAGAGACCTCAGGCTTAAGTAAGACTTGCCTCAGAAGTTTGTCGGTGAGAACGATAACAGTGTGAGCCTGGAAGTATGGGTGGAGCTTTCGAACAGCAATTACCAGTGCGTACGCTAGCTTTTCTATCTCCGGGTATCTCATTTATGCTCCCTGCAATATTTTACTAACATAATAGATGGGTCATTGGACCCGATCTACTTTTATTAGTACCGAACTTACCCCTTCGTCGCTTGCCGAGAGGTACAGTTCTAAAATATCGCCCTCTTCGGGCCGGGTTAAGATTGGCATAGTAGAGAGGTATTTCTTGAGCTCGTCAAATGCGAGCTGACAGTCTTGGGTCCATTCGAACCCTTTGCTCTTGATTGCCTTAAAGAATGAAAGACAGCGGTCCGCCGATTTGGACATGAAGCGGCTCAGGGCGGCTACGCGACCATTCAACCTCTGAACCTCCTTCAACTTCCGGGGTGGTCTCATTTCTAAGATGGCCTTAACTTTGTCCGGGTTGGCCTCAATGCCACGCTGGTTAACGATGTATCCTAGGAACTTGCCCGAGGTCACACCGAATACACACTTTTTTGGGTTCAGTCTCATATTAAACTTACGCAAAATTTCAAAAACATAATGCAAGTCTTGTATTAACTCATGTGAGAATTGGGTTTTGACGACCATGTCGTCTACATAGCATTCTACTTTTCTGCTGATTAACGGCGCAAACAACTTATTTACAAGTCTTTGAAAGGTTGCCCCTGCGTTTTTCAACCCAAAGGGCATAATCTTGTAACAGTACAGACCGAACTCCGTGATGAAGGCAGTCTTTTCTTCGTCCGCTGGGTCCATCTTGATTTGGTTATAGCCCGAATAGGCGTCCAAGAAACTTAGCAACTCGTGCCCTGAGGTTGCGTCCACCAAGCGGTCAATTTTGGGGAGCGGGAAGCAGTCTTTTGGGTAAGCCCAGTTTAGGTCGGTGTAGTCGACGCACATGCGCCACTTGCCGTTGGCCTTCTTTACCAGGACGGGGTTGGCTACCCAGCTCGGGTAATGGACTTCTCTTATGAAGTCAGCTGCGAGGAGCTTTTTGACCTCCTCGTCGACCGCTTTCCACCGCTCCGGGGCTAGGTTGTGTTTCTTCTGTCTAACGGGCCTAACTACAGGATCAATATTCAGCTTGTGAGTTATAAGGCCGGGGTCTATATCGAACATCTCTGCCACGGACCATGCAAAAATATCCAAATTTTGAAGTAAGAAACTTACCAGTTCGGATCGTAGAGGTTCCTGGACGGAAGCACCGATCTGAAGCGTCCAAGCCGGGTCTACCGCTGAGGTCGGGACTGCGACTATTTCTTCTATGGACGCGACTCGTTCTTCGCCTTGCTCTGTAGGCCGCTCTAGTTCGAGGTCGTCGGCTACCTTGGTCTTTCCCTTCAGGGCGGCGACATAGCACTTGCGGGACTCGAGCTGGTCGCCCCGCACTACCCCCACACCGTAGTCTGTAGGGAACTTCATAGCCAGATGGTAGGTGGAGACCACTCCCCGCAGGATATGGGTGATCGGCCAACCTATTATGGCATTGTACGGGGAGGGAGTCGCAACCACCAGGAAGTCGTGGCTGAGTCTAACTACACAGGGCCATGTGCCGATTTCCACAGGTACTGTTATCTTCCCAAGGGGCCAGACTTCTTCTCCGCTGAAGCCCACCAAAGAAGTGTCCGCAGGCCTCAAGTCACTTTTCTGCAACTGAAGCTGGTCGAATGCAACTTTGAAGAGGATATCTGCCGAGCTGCCCGAATCAACGAGTACGCACCTGACCTCGAAGACGTTGATCCTCAGCTTTATCACAAGTGCATCATTGTGGGGGTAATGGACCCCTCGCGCATCATCTTCTGTGAAGAAAATTGGCTCTTCTATCCTTGGCCGCTTCGGAGGATTCTGTTCTTCCAGGGCGGCATCGCGAACTGACGTCCGAGCTACTGCTGAAGTGCAGCCCACGACGATCGACCCTCCAACTATGACGTGGATAGTGCCCTGGACCGGCCTCTCTTCCAGAGGCTGCCTCTGCGACTGCTCGGTCGGCCTACTGATGGACTCGGGAGCATCCTTACCGTGCTCCCCTTGCCGACCTGCTTTATTATTACTATTGTTGTTTTGTACAAAGTTTCTTAAATATCTGCGACGGATGAGTTCTTCAATCTCGTCGTGGAGATTTTTATGATTTTCGGTGCTATGACCGTGATCTTTGTGAAAACTACAATATAGAATCTTATTTCTCTCGTTGGGATTTCCCCTCAAACGGGGTGGCCACATCACATACGGAGCGTCCTTGATCGCCATCAGAATTTCGGCCCGCTTCGTGTTCAGTGGGGTGTAATTAATTTGGTCCGCTGCAGGAGCTCGGAACGACTGACTTGGCTTTGCCCCCCGAGCTGCATCCTTCTTTTTTCGGCTGTCCCCTTGGCTGGAAGGCTCCCCTTCCCTCTTCCTCTTTTTGGGCGCACTCTCGCCCTTCTGGTTGATCTCCTCTTCGGTGGCTATGAACTTGTCCGCGAGCTTAAAAAATTCAGTTATGGTGACTGGTTGGTTGACGACCATGTGCCATCTGAACTCTTTGTGCGTCACGCCTTTCTTAGCTGCTACAAGGCGCACGGCGGGGTCCAGGCGCGGTATCTTCATGCAAGCATCATTGAACAGCTTGACGTAGCCCCGGATGGATTCTCCTTCTCTCTGCACTATGTTGAGAAGGCTCTCTTTAGTTTGCGGGCACCGCTTACTGGTAACAAAGTGGGACGTGAAAGCCTGCGCGAACTGCGCCCAGCTTCTTATTGATCCGGTCGTCAGGTTTCGGTACCATGTGCGGGCTACTCCTCTGAAAGTGGTGGAGAAGGCCACACACATGCATGATTCACTTGCTCTTGCTAGGTGCATCTGCGACTGGAAGGCATCTATGTAATCATTTGGGTCGAATGACCCGTCGTACTTATCAAGAGGGGGGAGCTTGAAATCTTTGGGCATTGGGACTGCCAGAAGCTCGAGAGATAGGGGGATTGAACTGAAAGGATGGGTGCCTTGACCTCGCCCGAGCTTACCTCTTCTTTGCCTTCGAGCTCGGGTAGGTCGTGGGTGGCAGACCGGCAAGCTCAGCGGCGGCGTCTCTGCTTCCTGGTGGGCTTGGCATTCGTGCTGCTCACTTCTGTATTGTCAGGAATGGTATGTGCAGGGAGTAGCTCAGGCTGCTGGTAATGGCTTCAAAAAGAGGGCTCCCGCTTGGAACCTGCAGCCAGGATTTCGAATCGGTTTTCTAGGAACGTAGTACCAGGCCTTGAGGGCTGAGGCGACATGGGCCTAGCAAGTTAAGGTCCTCCCGACCTGACTGTCGTGGTGAGGTCGGGGCGGCTGGTCTTTCTTGTCTGCCACGGGTGGAGGCCTGGCTCCTTGGAGGGTTCTAGGGGGCTTCTCCTGTCGGCGAGACCTAGCTCGCTGTGAGACTGGGTGTCGAGGGGGAAGCTGTGATTGCTGAAGCTAAGATTGAGGTAACTGGGGAAACTACTGCTGGTACTGATACTGGGAGACCTGGTGCAACACGTGTTGTTGATAGAGCTGAAATTGTTGGAACTGTTGCATTTGGGCCTGCATGGCCCGCATGCACTGCATCAAGTCCTCCAGTTGGTTCGGGATGGCCGCTGGGGGCATGACCGAAGGTTTGCTGAACGTCACTCCGACTGTAGCAGGAAGTGGCGCGACGACGGGTGCCACTGCAAGAGGCACATTCAAGCTGGGGATTCCGTCCACCGAGAGGGGGACGAGGAACTGTCCGATGTAGACAGTAGGAAGCTAGGGTTGTTCCCTGAAGTTATCCATTTTCCTGCTTCGTCCGACATTACTAGAGGAAGCCATGAGTGTTGGGTTTCTGGAGAGTAAAGAGATGTGAAAGTTTGGAGAAAGGCTTTTCGAAGCGTTTCCCACAGACGACGCCAAATGATGTAGCACGATCCGGTCACTCCTAACTAGCACTCATGTGGCTCCTGAGAGGTACCTGAGACGAGAAGGGAGAAGAAGAACTCCCGAGGGGTTTGCCCGGCGGAACACTTCGATGATTAAGTCAGTATTCCATGTGGGAAGCAAAAGGAAAACGAAGGCTAAGAGTGCAGATTGCGCAGGTGGTTCGAAGATACCTTGTTCCTTGAGAATCAGTTTCTTATAGCAGAAATCGGTTGCCCCTGGCTCCTTGGCCTCTGACAGGGTGGGTATAACCGCCACTGTCAACCTGCCACAGCCGTTACTTGCAGGGCTGAGGTGGCACGCGCGGGGCCGTCACCGCAGGGTACGTGCCTGTCAGGTGTAAGACACCCTCTAAAGGTGGCAGGCACGATGCTGCCTGACGGGAGACTTGGCTGTTGTTACCAGAGTTGTTGGGTGCAGTGGTTGGGCAGGAGATCCTTCATGTAGCTTTCCGAGCTACCACATACCGGGCTGCTTCGGGGTAGGTCGGTCCCTGCCTCGAAGCACCGAGGTGCTCCCTCTCAGGCGGGGGAATGCTTGGGGTTCCTTTGGGGGAGCCCGGAATCTCCGAGCTAGGCGGGAGTCGGTCTCACCGAGGTGTTAGTACTCAGTGAGTTGTTAGTCTTTGACTTGGCGCTTCCTTCCCGTCGGGTCGAGATCATGATGCCAGGCTGGACCGTTCACCAAGCCAGGTCATGCGCACGTGTTCTTGGTCCATGGGGTTGAGCCAAATCATCTTCCATAAAAAAAACATTAGTTAAATGGGAATTACTTTTGTCTTTAGGATAGTTTTTCTTTTTTGAATAGGAAATTTTACACTAAAATAGGTTGTTCACAAACAATGCCAAATCGACCCAAACTGATGATTCATGTTTGGGTCGGTTTTGCTTTTTGGCAGGTCGGTTTTGGTTTGCTCTTTAAGTAACCCGACCAAGTTGTGTCAGTTGAAAAAAAATCTATTAAACCAACTCAACCCAACTCGTGAACAGCCCTAATTCGAAATAAGTGTTTATTTGGGCCTAGATCTTTTTTTTTTTTTTTGTATGCAAAGAGAGATCCATTATATAAAATAAATAGTGTATGAAACTGCCCTAGGAGAGGTTAACCAGAATCGAAGCTTACAAGATACTGAATCCAATTAGGACAATTAAAGATAAAGAGTCCCCGATCCTGGAAACCTCTATGAGCTATAGAGTGAGCACAATTCTTCTGTTCACAAAAGAGAAAGAAATAGAAATAGATTCAAATGCAGTCACAATATCCTTCAAAAGAGACCCCAAATTTGTTGGGACGCCAGAGAATATGTTTTTGATAGCATTTAGAAGTTTCTATCTGTCAGATTCAAGAACGCAACCATCTTTGCCAAGTCTAGCCCCTGTCTCACTTCAATTGCTTCAGCCTAGAGAGTTGAGGCTACAAAAACAGGACCATAACATGCTGCCACACAAAGGCCATTGTGATATCTAATTACAACACCAAAGCTTCTTAAATTATTTTGTCTGTAGCCTCCATCCACATTTACTTTGAATTTACCTGCACAAGGAGGGACCCAAAAAGTGTTTTGAGTCCAAGATATCTCAGATGCACTCGTACCTTCGGAGGAGCTCCTCGAAGTCTTTGTCATGAGCAGCAATTGCCTACAAATATCCATCAGAGTCAGTTTTGCATTAAAGTTTTCATTTTCAAATAAAACTTTGTTTTTGGCTTTCCAAATAAACCAGAGCAAGTAGGCAGTGCTTTGAATAAGGTTGATTGAGTTTTCTTTCAAAATTTTGCAGGATTAAATCCAATTTAGTAACCAATCTCTAAAAGTCATGTTTTGAGGATAGGCCTCCATTCTTGCATTGAAACAACTCCCAAACCACACCTTTGTTACCAACTCACAATGGCACAAAGCATGAAAGACAGTCTCAGCATCTTTACCACACAGTCTACACAAATCAGAATTGATGATTTTCCTATGCATTAGGTTTGAACTTACTAGGAGTGCATTCTTATAGCATTTCCATATGAAGGTTTTAACCTTTGGTTCCACAGGGATTTTCCAGATTAGTTTCCAAAGGGTACTCCTTGACACAAGATCATTCTCACTATTTTCTATGAATAGGCACTATTTTGCTAAGAAATAGGCCAACCTAACACTAAAGTTACCTTTATAGCATGGGGTTCAAGATAACACATCCTCCCAATCTCCCCTAGCTATGTTGAGTTTTACAATTTGGTATGCAAAAGCTTCACTCAGGCAGCCTTGGATTACCTCAACATTCCAAGACCTATTCTCTTGATCAATCAGTTCATTGACAAACTGAGGAGCCTCTGGTCTAGGATTTGGACCCATGACTCTAAAACCTACCACACCCGGCAACCAGTTGTTTGCCCAAATGGAGATGTCTCTACCCTTGTTGACTAACCAACAGGCCCATTTAAGCATTATTCGACCCCAAGAGCTTTTAGTTGGCAACTTGTCTCTTAAAAAGTTTTTTTGTTTCTGAAATATTTGTTTTGGATGACACGGGCCCAGAGGCTATCCTCTTTGTTTGCTAGTCTCCTATCCAATTTAGTTAAGAGAGTCATATTGAAACAACGTGGCTCACTAAAACCTAAGCCACCATTGCCTTTCTTTTTTGTTAAGGTATCCCAATATAACCAATGGATATTGTCTTTCTCATTCGAGTTCTTCCCCCACCAAAAGAACACTTTGGAATTTGTTAATTTCATTACAAATTTTCTTTGGGAGTAGGAAATAGGACATGGAGTAAGCTGAAATAGTTACTACCACTGATTTCAAGATTACCTCCTTCCCCGCTTGGGTGAGATACTTCTCATTCTAGGCATTTGTTTTATTCTGCACCCTATATACCAAGTGGAGAGCATGTTTGTTTTAGATCTTCCAAAGAGAGTTAGCAGACCCAAATACTTGGAAGGGCTCCTTACAAGTTTTAACCTCAGGCTCCTAGCTATTATCTTCATGAATCTAGGGTGGGTTTTTAAACTGGAAAAAAAATCAGGTTTTGCAAAGTTCACCTATTGTCTCGAAGCCTGTTCATAGATTTGTATGGCTTCCACCAATTGGGCTCCTTCCTAGAGATAAGCTCTGGTAAAAATATAGCTGTCACCTACAAAATAGATGTGAGAAATGATAGGACAGTGAGCATTTAACTTGATACCTAAAATTTTTTGCATTTTGCATAGGGGTGGCCACAAGCCGATCTCTTCACGAGCTACTCAAGCTCAGCTCATGAAAAGTTCAGTTCGGCTCGGTTTCAACTGAGCTTCGAGCCGATCTCGAACCCAATTTACAAGCTTGTTTATTAATCGAGCCGAGCTTGAACCTAATAAAACTTGGCTCGTGAGGCTCGTGAGCTGAGCTCCAATAGCTACATACATACATACATAATATAAAATTATAGAAAACAATATATAATAAAACTATTGTATATATAATATTTTATTTTTATATATAATAATAACTAATTATTATAATTATTAATTCTTAAATATCAAATAAAAAAGTATTTATATATATATATATTTTTATAAAACATTTTTTTCTCAAGTTGAACTTGAGCCGAGTCGAGCTCGAGCTTACGAGTTTTTTACTCGAGCCGAGCTCGAACTCAAGCTCGAGCCTTGTACTACCTTGGCAAGCCAAGCTCAATCCTCGTACTATTCGGCTTGGCTCGGCTGAAATCCACCCATAATTTTGCACTAGGTCTGTCCGGCTGGCTGAGAACATCTCAGAGCACAGGATGAAGAGATAGGGAATAAAGGGTTTCCCTGCCTTATTCCTCTTTTTAGGATGATTTTCTCAGATGGGGAGCCATTTACCAGTATTTGATAAGAGACAGTGGAAACACACTCCATTACCCAATGTATCCATTTAGGACCAAAGCCTAGGGTTTGAAGAACCTTTTCAAGGAAAAGCCATTCTAATCTGTCGTAAGCTTTGCTCATGTCAAGCTTTAAGGCTATCATCCCTTTTTTGCTCTTAGAAGTCTTCATATAGTGAATGAGTTCATGAGCAATGAAGATGTTGGCATTTATCAATCTACTTGGAATGAAGGCACTTTGGCTTTTGCTAATAATGGATTCAAGTAGAGCCTTTAGCTTATTCACCAAGACTTTGGAGATAATCTTGTAGACGGTGTAACATAAGATGATGGGTCTAAAGTGGGTTGCACACTCTGAATTCTTTACTTTAGGGATTAAGGCTATGTAGGTAGTGAGTGTTCAGCTCTTTCAAGAGGTGACCTGAATGAAAAAAGCTCTTGACAACTTTGATGGCATCCTCTTTCACAATATCCTAGTATTTTTGGAAGAAAAAATTGGGAAGTCCATCCAGTCCAGGAGCCTTTCTAGGCCCCATTTGGAATAGGGCAATAACAATATCCTCCTCTGTAATGTCCCTCTCAAGCTAGTTTTTAGACTCTTCAGATAATCTGTAATTGGAGGATCTAGTCTCTTGGTTAAGGACTTCCTCTAAAGGGTTTGTATTTCTGAAAATGCTCCCAAATGGTTTACTAGGATTTTTGAGATCCTATCCTGTCCCTCAATCCACATCCCATTAGAGTCTTGAATTTTGGAAATTGTGTTAATATCCCTTCTCCTGAGAGTCATGGATATGAAAAAAATTGTATTCCTATCCCCAAACTAAGCCAATTAACCCTAGATTTTTGGGTCCACAACATCTCTTATCTTTTTAGCCAATAGTCTAATTGATCTTGCAACCTGTTAATTGTCTCTATGTTGAAATCTTCACTGTTGACATTCATTTCTCTAGCTTAGGCGTTCCTTGTTTCAATAATTTTTCCTTGAATGCTCCTAAAGTCTTCTCTATTCCACTTCTTCAAATTCTGCTTGAGAGGTTTGCATTTCTCTCTTAGGGGGTGTTCTTTTATTAGATTTTGGGAGGGGGGAAAGTTGGTCAATTGGATTTTGGTTCCCATTGACGAAGAATCCCATGTTCTTTTTTTAGATTTACATACCCATTTCCTAGGTGGGTAAATAACTTTCCCACCTAGGGGGAAGTTATCAACACTTGAATGGGACAAAAATGGCCCTTTTAATAATAGATTTATATGACTAAAATGGTCATTACCTTATTTACATGAGAAATTAAAAAACATGGGTAAATGCAGTTACCTGTGTAATTTTTTCCTGGGAAACACTTCCACGGGTAAGTAACTATCCGAAAAGCGAACAATGCCTTAATCTATATTGGTTTGAGCATGCATATTGAGAGTTCCATAAGTTTTGGATGAAAGGCTCACAGATACTATGAGTGGTCCAGGCTTCAACAAACCTGAAAGGCTTCCATCTTTTTGTATGAGGAGCCTTAGTGTCCAGGATAAGGGGAAAGTGGTTAGACCCCGAGGATGGAATATCCCTAACTTCAACATTGTGGAATAAGAGCCTCCAATCCACTCCCCAGCAATTCCAGTCCCATAACCTTTGTAATTTCCTCTTACAATTAAGCAAGAGAGTCTTGGTCTTAGAGAGGAAACATATATTTATATTTTCATCCCTAAGGGTTTTAAGCAAATTTGGAATTGTTCGGGGAGACCCTATCCCTTGACAGTTCCAATTGAAAATTCTCATTAGCACCTTGGGGGATGTTGCGAGATAACCTCCCAAACCCACTTATTTCCAACAATTAAGGACCAATGATTTTTAACCCACTTCAAACATGGAGTGTTAACAACATTAGATTTTATGTATAAGAATCGACAGTCTGTGATTTTGGGTGCAGAATTAGTTCCATTCCAAGAACCCCTGCAGATTTTTGTGCATGGGCCAACCCTATAACAAGATTTAACAAAAGTAGAAGATGCTCAGTTAGAAGATATTCTTTCCTTGACACCTCCCGACATTCCTTAGGGGTTTTTATAGTAACTTCCTCACTTCTTAACTTTACGATGGGAGTAGTGAGCTCGATATTTAGGTCTCACACTAGGGTACAATTTGTGCAATTTTACCAAATTCCAGCCACTCCACAGAAAAACAAACAAACATCACAATCATAAAAAAATAATTACAATTGTAAGAGCACCACACCTCATGACTAATATCAATGTTGTTTAGCTCAAATTCTTGCACAACATCAGGTACCTGGTCCATCATAGCTTCGCACTTTGCTCCTCCATGTCCATCTCTAAGTCATGAGTCAATTGCTTTGTTGAACCAAAAGGAGAAGCCAATATTCCACTCCAACCCTTATCCCCTTTTTAACTAAGGGGAAAGCCCGAGCCAATGCGAAAGGTCTCTCCTAATTGGAGCCCAATCAGGTTCAGGTCCATAAGAGACAATGGGGCCCCGATTAGCTCTAAATTTGACCGAATATTTATATCCCCCTCCCGAATCTTTTTAAACCTCTTTGCAGGCTCCATTGAGCCAGCCTCGCAAGGTTCCATAATGTTCACTCTAGAACCTTTCATTTTTTTTTAACTTTGCTTAAAGGGCTCGGTCTCAAGGACTTCCATTTTTCCTTTCACAAACCTACCTAAATCTAGCTTTTGTGCAATTCTGATCACACTCTCCTGTTTACCATAGTCAACATTGTTTTCCCGCAAAGCATTATTCGTTTGATCTACAATTTTTGTAAGTCTAACCAAGGAAAGTTTTCCATTATTGGGAATAGTTCTGACTTCACAAGGTTCGATGTTGGGTCCTTTCATGAGAAAGGTAATTGCTCCCTCGGGATTTCAAACATCGTCGAAGCTGCACTCGACCCAACAGGGTTAGCAACCCCTTTGAATTTCAGCAATCCTCGGGGCTCGAGGCCTTTGCCAAACTTGTTTATGGTGACCTTATCATAAGAGGAGCTTGACTAGCCATTGTCTAGTCGATTCTTCCCAATTGTTCCGATCTTTTCTTTCTTGGTGAACTTAAATTCACTAGGTGTGATGGATGCTCCCAACCAGTGCCCAAAGGTACCTCTTCCACTCTCCTCCCTCATTATTTGGGTTGCTAGAGTAGTTGTGAATTCATCCAAGGCTTGGGCCTCTGTAACACTTGCACATTTAGATTCCGCATCCCCTAAGAGCCCACACGTATAGCAAAATAGAGGTAATCATTTGTATTGGTAAGGGAACCAAAGAGGTTTACCTAACGGGGTCATCTCTTTGATACCAATTGCTAACTTTCTAAAGGTATCAACCCTCACCCTCGCCCTTAGGAAACAACCCCCAAATGGTAAATCCTCGTCTTCCTCTTCATCCCCTGTCAAGACTTGCTCGACAGTCCCAGCCTCTCTAGCCAATCTTCTCGTCCAAGCAATGGTCATAATTTCCATTGGGACATCTAAAACTTTAATAGTTATAACCATATCTGAAAAGACCAGTTCACGAGGAATGACATTTGGCTCCCACTGTATGAAGAGTAGGAGGATAGTCCTTGACCATCCATGGTTCCTTGTCTAGAACCCAAGCAAGGTCTGAGGGTTTCCTAAAAGAAATCCATAACATATCACTCATTAGCCATTCAACTTCGTACTTCATGGATTTACTCCATAGAATTCGAACAACATTGATGGTCCCTTTAGCATTAAGTTGCTTATTTGTAATTAGGGCTGCAAGTCGGGCCAAGTTAGGTTGGGTTGAGGCCAACCCTAAGTTCTAAGCCCCCAACCCTAACTTAACTCAACCTTCAACCCGACCTACTCAACCCTAACCATAACCCTTACCAAATTCCTTTAACCCTAACCCAACAACCTTCTTTCCATCACTTAAAATCTCGTAAAACTTTTTAATCTCAGATCTTAACTCAACATTCACTACATATATTAATCTTATGTTTTATTAATATTTGTTTGTTGATGTTTTTATTGGTTCTTTAGTACAAAATTCAGAAAAAAAAAGTGTTTGAAATGACTATAGTTTATTATGAATAATGACTTATAATAAATCTTTTATGAGCAACAAGCTATGACTAGCAAAAAGCATAAAATATGTTATTAAGGTTTTGGTATTTTCAATTAGGATTAAGTGAAGTAATTATCTGAAAAGAAATAAATGATTGTATGAGGTGGGGCTATACAACTATCATGCATCTAAACAAATCAATGTATGATATATCATATATATAATATGTACTATAGAGTCAGGTTTGGATTGGATCGGGTTGCCTGAGGGGTCAACCCTAACCCAACCCAAAGTAAAGTTGGTTTCATAAATTTCAACCCTAACCCTAACCCTAACCCGAGCATCAATCCAAAGGTTGGGTTGGGTTATGGTTGGGTTTGGGCCAACTCGACCCAAGTTGCAGCCTTATCTGTAATCGCTTTGCCAAAAAGACATCGGTTGTAAAGATTTTGTCAAGCTTCTTTGGCTCTCTCCATGTTTGTTTTTGTTGAAAGTTCAGGTTCACTCCCAGCTTACCGCACACTCCACGCCTCACTCTACATAGAAAGCACCTTTAGTTGACCTTTGGGGCCTAAATCAAACCATTAAACATTTATTGCTTTATTTTGGTGTTTGAGAAATAAATCTGAATAAGTGATTTTAAAAGGATAAATTTTTTAAACTACCCTTATGGTTTAGCTACTTAACTAAGTATATCTTTACTGTTTGGCTATTGTCTAAGGCTACCCCTATTGTTTCTAACAATTGAGTAACTCTACCCTTATAGTTAGCATGTGTTAATGTTCGGTCAAAATTTGTATACACGTGACATATTTTTTAAAACCTAATTTTGCCCTTCATCCCTCTCCCTCTTCTTCTTCATCAACTTCTTCCTTTCAGCAACAGCAAATCGAGCTGGCTTGGTCCTTAACCCCTCCACCTCTGGCCCCTCTCTCTCTCTCTTTCTCTCCTTCTTCCCCTTCATTCTTTCTCCCCTGTTTCATCCACCTCCTGCCCCTCACTCACTCACTCTCTCTCTCCTATTTCATCACCACCACTACTGCAAGTCTCATATCTCAAATTTGGGTTCCTTGATCTGAGACGAGGTGGACAGCTATGGAGGAGCTTTGAATAGATGCAGACCTGAGCGGATCTGGCCTAGTAGAAGTAGCAAATGCAGACCTAGTTTCTTTTTTCTTGCTTTTTTGTGTAATTTCTATAGTAAAAGCTACCTGAATCTTGAGTCGGTGATAGTTCCCCTGCAGTGTTCCTGGATCTTGAGTTGGAGTCGGACACGAAAAGGGGATTGACCATCCTAGTCCTAGGAGATTTGTTTTGATTGAGTTCAGCCAATTAACTACACACCACCCACTCACCGAATCGCTAAATGTGGCTTGCTGCAACAATGGGTATTTCTCGGAGGCAAAAAGAAGGCTTGAGGAAGGAGCAAAAGTATGTGCTCGGACGACAATCAACGAAGATGAAGCTATTGACTAACAAGACGGTTTAGAGGGTTAGGGTTCGAGGAGGCAACGTAAATTGGTTCTTCTCAGAACATTGGAGGTGGGTGGGTGATTGGACCTGGGTGGCAAAGACTAGGCCCTCTTCTCTCTTTCTTCATTGTCAATCTAGTTGCAGACTTGGATGGAAGGTCCAAACTTCATTTTGACGTAGAGGATGAGAGGGAACAAGCCATCGAGAGGAGGCTGAATACGGGTATGATGGCGTACTAAAATTGGAGGGTGAAGACCAAATTGAGGAAGATGAGGAGCTTCCTATTTGATTTAAAGGGCAAAATAGATATTTCAGCCCTTCCATCAATATTTGACAATAATGGCAATTTTCCAAAAGAGATATACTTAATCAATTAATTAAACCGTTAAAGAAATTTACTATTGCAAAAGTAAGGAATCATTTTTTCTGAGATTATAGTTGATAAAGGCAACTTTGAGCCCTATTATCAATAAAAGTAATACTTTTAATAAAATTTATAAAATATGTTAAATTTATAAAAATAATATTAAGTATGGGCAAAAATACTGTTCATCCGCAACTTTGCAAAACCGCCCACATCCGCAACTTCCGGCAATGCCTCCTCCCACCTCCAACAACACTCCACCCACCTCCGCCTCCACCTCTGCCCAACGCTGCCACCTTCGCCCACCTCCAGCACCTTTTTATCAAAAGTTGAAGAAATGGTGATAAGGCCTAAAAGTTACCCTTATCAGCTATAATCCCTTTAAATGTGATAAAACTAATACGAGCAGGAAAAGTGAATGATTCAAATTTTGAAGAAAAGAAATGGTGCTGTGGAATTCACGAAAAGAAACACTTACCGGTGAAAAAACAACATTACAAACGAAGGATAAGCAGAGAATGCGATTTGTCAGTGAAGTATATATATATCAAAGAAGCATGAATAGATTAAAACAAACGCAATAGAGACAGATCTTGAAAAAAGTAGAAGGAAATCAAACAGACTTGATCAATAAAATTTTGGAAAAATCGAAGGTTGGTAACAGAGAATCGAATTTGTTGCGAAGAAAAGCATAGTGAATCATATGTATCATTTCCGGTCCCTAGATTGAGAAGAGCGTAGAGCGAAGCGATCTGAAAATCGAGATCACTGGAATCAAGCATTCCTACAAGAGGAGGAATTGCTCCAAGCATAGCGAGCGTCGCTCTCGCCTCGGTATCTTCCTTTTCTAGCCTCCTAACATCCATGGCCGCTTCCTTCTGCTGCGATCCCTCCTGAAACTGTAACCTTTTGACACAAGCTTCCTCCTTGTCTCAACCTCCGCTTCATCCTCCAATCCCATCGTCTGCGACAAGTTCAAAAGCTCCGACAACCTCCCTGATCCGCCATTCTTCTTCAATTCCGGTTTCTACTGCGACTTCGACTGCTCTTGCTCCTGCTGCTTCGGTTTCTACATCTATAGCGGCGATGCAACACCAGAATCCATCTCGTGTCGTTGGCACAAAACACCACACACATCATCGTGTCCAAGAGCTTCTGACGAAATGCAGCTCCCCGAATCGTCGGCCATAGCCGAAAATTCCCTCCTCTGGCCCTCTCTAGAACCACAGATCCAACGTCGTTCGTTTGATACTTTGCCGTTTTCCGGCCACTTCTCTGGCATAGCTATTGGAGATTGCCTTACATTGCAGAGAGATGGAGAGAATAGAAAACAGAGAGAGAGAAATTTGTTTGCAAGGCGGAGGTGGCGGCGTTGGGGCGGAGGGAGAGCATTATCGGAGGCGGCAGCGCTAATGAATGGCGAAGAAAATGAACAGTATTTTTGTCCTAATTTAATATTATTTTTAAAAAATTAATCTATTTTATAAATTTTATTAAAAATATTATTTTTATGGATATTAGGGCACAAAAATTGCCCTCAGCTATAACTCAATTTTGCAGTTTTTTTTGTTTATACTTATTTCATTTTTTTCTACCAAAACTATCCCCAATAAGTTTTTATAATACCACTAATGCCTCGGGTTTGACCCATTGGCACAATCTTCTCCCAGCGGCGGCGGCTTCTCCTGGCGAACACTGAGGTACGATTTCTTTCACAGCAGATTGTTCCCTTTCGTTCACTGCGATTTCTACCCTTCTCCTTCATCTTCTCACTGCGATTTTTAGTCTTCTATTCTTCTTCTTCATCCTCTCACTGAACGAGTGGCGGGAATCGTTCCAGCGGCGGCGATCTATTACTAGCGGTGGAAATCGCAGCAGCTTGGTGTTTCAGATCAATCGTTATTTTCGTTTTTGAACTCCCAGATGTTTTGTTTGAGAATCAGAAAAGGGACGAATAGCATGTTTTGACTCCCAGATTTTTGTTTCAGATCGATCGGTATTTTGTCCTGCTTCCCTGTTAATGTTCAGGATGAATTTTCTTTTCAGGTCGATCGGTATTTTGTCATTAACAACATGAACGAAAGTTATTAAAATGTTAATAAGAAACCTCTGTTTCTTATCGTTTTGTCCTCAACAACATGATCGTTTTTGGACTCCCAGATGAATTTTCTTTTCAGAACGATCGATCCCTTTGTTTTCTTCATACTGTCTCTATGATCATAAGAAACCAGTCTGCAACATGGTAGAAGAAAGTTATTAAAATGTTAATGAACAGGATGGAAGTAGTCGAACAGGCTCCTTGACTATACCACCAAGAACATGCAGTATTGGAGTGAAGCTAAGAGATCGTTTCAGATGTTAACTGGGTTCTATTATGCCTCAGTTTTTCTGGCATAATCGGATTAAGGGACATAGACGTTATTGGACATTCATATGGTACAAATTAGAGCTGTTAATAGGATATGAATTTGTATTTTTAACACTGGTTCATTCTCTAGTTGAAGTTTTGCTTGTTTCTCTAGTCTTGTAGTGTTTGCAGGCATTACTCTTTCGTTTGTGACAACTTACTGCAGATAGAATTGTGACACATTGAAGAAACATAAATCTGACGAGGAGAACAGGATCAATGAAGAGGCTAGTGGCTTTAGGCCCTATACTTTAGCATGGTCCTGAGTCCCGGGAATTGACTTGTTTACACCTATTTAGCAACAAGAATATCAGCTATTTTTGGAAGCACTGTTAGGTATGGATATAAGGAGCTACAACAAGAAAACTATGATTTTGACTTTGGAGGACAAATTAACATCTGGGATTGCCCAGTTTGTAGAAATGGAGGAAAAATGGATGAATTAACTAAACCATGTTCCAAGTTCAGTATATCAAATATACTTGACTTTCTGGAAGTTGGTATGATTTACCATAATTAGCCTGTATAGAAAGATCCATTCCATGGCGTACCTTGTCACAGAGTTCCATCCTGACTTGTCAAAAGGAATGAACACAAAGTCCCAAGCAACACTGTCATCCAGAATGATTACAGCTGAAAGATTACTTCTCCGATTCCAAACTGTTGTTTGCATTCACTGACCATAAATGCTTCGAGCTTCTCAGAATAAATGGTTTTCATCATCTTTGGATTCTTATATCTGTCTGAAATCTCTTGACTCCTATGGCCTGAATATACATTTTGTCAAGATGCTTGCCATTGAGTTTTTTATCTGCATAGCACCCCTTTGAATACATTTTGTTTTTATGGATCGCCCCTTTGAATACATGTAAGAAAAGAAAAGTAAAGACCATTTAAAGAGAATAAACACCTGCGAGTTGATCCAGAAAAAGTTTAAAGGCAGATTATGCATCTCCCCTCATGTCTGTCCTCTTTGCCTTGGCAATGGGGAGACAACTGATCACATCCTTCTCCATTGCCCGGTCACTAGGAAGATTTGGTGCTTCTTCCTAAACCTAGTTGGCTACAGCTGGGTGTTCCAGAAATCCTACACTCCTCTCCAAGATCTGAGTGGACTATGAGATAGTCTCTTAGAGAAGAAGAAGGAGAAATGACTCTAAACTTTGATGGTAGAACCCAAGGATCCACAGGTCAAGCAGGAATTGGAGGTGTATTCCAAGGGGAAAGGGGGAATATTTGCTGGGCTTACAGTGGTCAGAGGGCAGATGCCACAAAGGCAGAGGTCCTGGCTGCACTCACAGGAATTCGCCTTGCCAAATGGCTAGGTTTATCCTCTTTAGCCATTAAAGGGGATTCTGCAAATACTATAGCTTGGTTACAGGAGAGGGAGTGCACTGGGGACTAGCCCACTTCTTAGCTGAAGCTAGGGATATCTTAGTCTTTATGAATGTGAAGCTGGTCTAGATTCCTAGGGAGCAGAATTCTGTTGCTGATAGCCTAGCAAAATCAGGGGTCTCTAGAGATTTCTTGTTTAGTGACAGTTGTTTGCCTTTGTAATTCTGCCAAGCCACTCTTGGCTTCAGTACATCCTCTCATGTACTCATGGTTTTTCTTCTTCAATAAAAAGTTAACTTTGCTTCAAAAAAAGAAAAGTAAAGACAAATACATCATTTGTCTATATTGGGATCTTCTATAGTAGAAATGAATCCTAAAGGTGTGGATTCTGTTTAGGCTCCATGAACATGAAAGTAAGTTCTTTTAGTATATGGAAATAGAAATACTGAACACCTAAAGGAATAGTTCCTTTTGATGTAGCTAATGGGCTACAGTCTATTGTTTTTACATGCCCATAAAGGGTTCAGATTCAAACAAATTCAATAACATTTATTCAAGTAATATCTACAGAATGGATCCTTTTGCTTGGTTCAGAAATGAAGGTTTGAGTGGAATTTCTGTAGAAATGGCTGCAATGCTAATTTTTGCAACAGTTGGAGGTTAAGTAGCCACAAATACATAGTGCAATTTTATGATTGAATTATTTGAACTCGTATCCTGGTGCTTGAGAACATTATATTAGTTCTGATATCATGTACTGTAGATAACTTAGTATCTGATCTCAAAAATCAAATAAAGTGGTTGGGTAGTTTATAGGATTATATACTGCCGACTCTGGTGCCGTAGACTCAATGTTAGAAAGAAAACTAATGAATTAATATTCTGGCTTCTGACTTTTGTTAAAGAGAAGTTATCAAGTAACAATTCACAAATCACAACCTCCAAACCACATGAAGTATCATCAGCTGCAAAATAAGTATAAAGTATGATGAGCCATCAGTACATCACTTACAAATCAACTCCCAACTCAACTCAACTTTAACCCCAACTATTTGTAGTTGGTTTACACAAATCCTGCCTCGTCATTGTGAAGAGCCATGTTTTTTGTCTAATACATCACTCACAAATCACAATTTCAGAATTCACAGTTCAAATAAATTACATAACATTAATATATGTAATCGGTTCATCTCATTTGCAAAGGATAGAAATGAATCAAAGCAATTAACAAGCATCTTCTTTCAATGACGTGAACCGTGCAAATGAGATGTTAATTGCTTTGATTCATTTCTATCCTTTGCAAATGAGATGAACTGATTGCATATATTAATGTTATGTAATTTACATGAACTGTGAATTTTGAAATTATGATTTGTGAGTGATGTAGTTGACAGAAAACATGACTCTTCACAATGGTGAGATAGGATTTGTGTAAACCGACTACAAATAGCTAGGGTTGAAGCTGAGTTGAGTTGGGAGTTGATTTGTAAGTGATGTACTAATGGATCGTCATACTTTATACTTATATTGTGGCTAATGATATATGATGTGGTTTGAAGGTTGTGATTTGTGAACTGTTACTTGATAACTTCTCTTTCAAAAACAAAAAAAGAAAAAAGATTTGTTACTTGATAACTTGGTTTTTGAAATTAAAGCTTATGGATAGTAATCATTGCATCATGGTTTGATTGTAAGTTTTTATATTTGGAGCTAGTTGTGACTCTTCTTTTGCAAGGAGAGTAGCTCTTTGAGCAGCAGTGCTCTCAAATGCAGCTGTAATCCTATCCAAATTCTTACCAATCCTTGCAGTCCCTGTCATCTTCTGTCACCGAGAGGATGAACTGGTATAATCGGACTCCACAATATTGCTCCTTCACGTTGCAGTGGGAGTTGATTCGTGTTGTTGATCATCATTCATAAAATACTCAGTGCTATCAACTTGTGGTTCTCCTTCATGGCCGAAGCTATCAAACATGGTGTCATCAACATGAGGTGGTTGTGTCATTGGCACCACTTCCGGTAGTACTCCCTCATTTGGTGACCAATTGTTACTTGATAACTTCTCTTTCAAAAACAAAAAAACTTGGATTTTGAAATTAAAGCTTATGGATAGTAACCATTGCATCATGCCTTGATTGTAAGTTTTATATTTGAAGTTGAGCCTGACGTTTTTATTATTATAGAGCTTGCAAATATAAATATTTTCTAATTTCTGCTAATTTTTCTATTTTTGGTTATCTACTACATGTTATTTTATTTTAATTATTTACTACTTTAAAACATTGAAACCAATATTGACCCAGACAGTTTGACAATTCAATAGGCCACATGGAAGCAAGATCGCTTCTGCTTTACCTAAAACCTAGTAGTGTTAGAAGCTAAAAAACCTTTGGCTTTGTCAATGATCTGTTGACCATTTTGTTAAACAGTGAATTGTTCAACCCACTTTCATGGTTTGGCGGTTCATATTGTTCCTTCTTTTTAATTTTAAAATGGCTAAACTAGTCAGTCAAATAGCTGGCCAGAGAGAGAGAGAGAGAGAGGCCAGAGGTGGATGAAACAGGGGAGAAAGAACGGAGGGAGGATTTTTTTAGTGGTTTTGCAACTACCAATACTCCCATCTAAGGGCTAGTTTTTTTCTTTTTTTTTTGTCTCAGTTTGATCTGTCCAAAGTCCACACTTGGAGGTCTAGCCTAGTAACTGGGTGGGCTTTTTTCTTTTGTAAACAAGGCTGATCATTACTTGGTAAAACGCTAAAATCTCAAGCCGACTAGTGTGAGGGTGTGGCTGGGTCCGAGTTTGAGAATGAGAATGGCCACTTCATGCAAGAAAATGTTGAAGGAAGATACATTTGCATCCACTTCATCCCCCCAATCCCTGGATAGCCATGAGCAATATTGGGGAATATCCCTTCAAACAAGGCTGGCCGTGTTTAGGTGTAAGGCTCCATGTATACCAGTTAGCTAGTCATTTATCCATGCAAAGTACAGAGATGAGTTGCATAGAATGGAAAGATGGAAGAAATCTACTTAGAGAAGACTGTAAGTTTAATGTGAAGTAGGACTAAACTAACTTTTGTGTTCTATTTAATTGGAGAATCTTAGAAAGATTATGGTGTGGATTTTTGTAGAAGATTAGGATGGATGGGGCATGGTATGATCCACAAGCTGAGCATATTGCTACTTTGCTAGCTTTGAAAACTCTTTTTGTTTCTTTCAAATGTGAAGTAAAACCCTTATTCTTTCCCCCTCCTCCTCCTCCTCCTCCCCCCCCTATGTGTTTCTTATTTCTTCATAAACATTAGAAGATAATAATTTCTTTATTTTCTTGTAGATTTTGAAAGAAGAAAAGATGAGCTTGATTTCTGTCAGATTTGTCAATTATTTAAGAGTAAAAGCTCCCGCAATATCGCCGTCTACACTTGGTATCTTCCCTCTTCTCTCTTGGTGCACAGGAACACCTTTTGCTACATTATCTGATATAACCTTGAAGTTCAAGCTACTTTGCTACTTTGGTTTTTGAGTGTATCCAATGGTTACAAAGATGAAAATTTGCATTCAAAAACCATTTAAACTTGATATTGTTGGGAGTTGTTAAATTGATTAGCTTCCATGTCTTAACACGGCCATGCAGGTGGTGCTGTCGATCTCTGGGCCCAATAGAACCCAGGCTCAACAGTGGGTGTTCTAGAAATTCTGTTATTTGGTATTCTTTTTGTTGTCTTAATTGAATTAATGTTAATTAGGCATGCAAAAGAATATGAAGATGTGGCACTCAATCATGTCATTCGATAAAGGTGGCAACTTTGATGATGGTGGTGGAGAAAACAATGCAGACCTAGAGGATAATGATTTTATTCCTTATAAACAGGATTTAGAACCACAAGGTGTGGATCCTAAAAGAGGTTGGGATTTCAGAGGGGTACACAAGGTATTTATTTCCATTCCTGACTATGTAAATTGCTTCTATACTTGAAATTTTCTTTGTTGGTGATATCCTATGTTTTTTGTGTGCAAACATTGTTGATTATCATCTTAGGCAATTATTTGTGGAAAACTTGGACAAGCTCCTGTTCAAAAAATTTTGAGGAATGGAAAGACTGTGACCATCTTTACAGTTGGAACTGGGGGCATGTATGACCAGAGAATGGTAAAAGCAGACAACTTGCCAAAACCAGCTCAGTGGCATCGAATTGCTGTGCATAATGAACAACTTGGGGCATATTCTGTTCAAAAACTAGTTAAGAAGTATGCAATATTGAAAATTGTTTTTCTTTGTTGTTTATTATTTGATTTCTGATGTATGGTATTTCTGTTACAGCTCTCCAGTTTTTGTTGAAGGTGACATTGAAACTAGAGTTTACAATGACAGCATCAGTGGTCAAGTAAAAAACATTCCTGAGATTTGTGTGCGTCGTGATGGTATGTTTAATATTAGCACATTATGTTTTCGTTTCTGTCATGTAAGAAGATAAAGTCAGTCAGAAAGCCCTTATCCTGTGATTTTTGATGGAGTTTTCTTGCTTTTCTCCCAAGTAGGTTCTTTCTTGACATTCAAATTTATGTTCTTAACTCAACTAAGCCTTGCCCCAACTATATGGGGTCGATTGCATGAATTCTGTTCTACCATTCTATTCTGTTCAGTGCTAGATCCATAAACTTGTAAGATCATTTCTTCTCATTGGTGCTGTAGGTGGTCTTCTTTGCAACCCATCAACATGTGTTCGGTTCTGACAGTCTTATTCAGGGAGACTTTTGCATATAACTGTCCATTGTCTCTTAT
Source organism: Nelumbo nucifera (assembly GCF_055504915.1). Classification (NCBI taxonomy): domain Eukaryota; kingdom Viridiplantae; phylum Streptophyta; class Magnoliopsida; order Proteales; family Nelumbonaceae; genus Nelumbo; species Nelumbo nucifera. Next base: position 42,254,988 of record NC_142651.1, on the reverse strand, counting down.
TTATTTGACATAAAGGCACAGTTTGGAAAGAATACAAATACAAATATGTAAAGTGCAAATCAGTGTTTTAAAAGCACGCCTCTAGGCGAGCTGCTCCCAAAACACCCTAAGGCGTATGCAAGAGGCGTTGACCCCTCTGAGGCGTATGCCTCATGCGCTTTTTTCATGAGGCGTGCTAGAGGCGTAGGCCTCATGCGCCTCATGCACACCTCATATAAAAAGACTAAAAAAAAAGAAAAAAAGGTAACGGAAGGAAAAGAAAAGAAAGGGAAGGGAAGGAAAAAGAAAGAAAGAGAAAAAAAAGAGAAAAGGAAAGGGAAGGGAAGAAAAGATAAGGGGAAAGAAAGTGGTCTGCCCTCGACCCCTTTGGCTGGGGGAGCTTCGCCCCCCAGAACCCCCCCCCCCCCCCCATGTCCCCATTCCCCTTTTTAATGCAGCTCAATTTGTTTTTTTTTTTGTGCATGTGTTAGGGGGGGGGGTCTTACTTCGCTTATCGCCTCCACTTCGACAAGACCCCCCTTTCAACTAGTGCTGTGCATCTTTATTCCTTTTAATATAAAAGATTTTTATTACAAATAAAGAAAAAGTAAGATCCCCCCTTCCTCTTCTTCCTCCTCCCCTTCCTCTTCCTTCTTCCTCTTGACCCCCCTCCTCTTAAGGAGGCTTACGCCTCTTATGTTCTAAACTATGCCTCGTGCCTCTAGGTAGTGGAATGCCTCGCGTCACGCCTCCACGTTTTAAAACATTGGTGCAAATACATGCAGAATAATACAAAATACAAGGTTTTGCACTCTACATGTTTGTATTTGTATTCCTTCCAAACTGAGCCAAATGAACATGTAAGTAATAATTTTTTTTGATCAGCAACATCTAAGTAATAATTACTGACCTTTTTATTATAGTATATGCTAGCTTATAGGGATAAACTTTTTAGGTTTATTTATGCGTCTCTGTGGGTATGTGCTGATATAATACACATGACATGAACTTTTTACTAGTGATATTATTTTATGGATGTGTCCCAGAATCCATTTTTTTAATATTGTCAAGTCAGATTCTTGGACACGTGTTAGATTCTGCGCCCGTTTGGGAGGGCTGAAGTGCAGCAACTTTTCATAATTTGTAACCCTAGCTGGTTTATGTTTGAAAAACACAATCTACATCCCCCTCATAGGGCTCAAAGTTTAAACTTAAATCTGGTTAGATGAATATCTCAAATGCCAAGTGACTGAAGACTCATTAGCTACCTGGATGTAGTATCTTTCTTGGGGATGTAAGTACTTAAATCTGAAAATCTCCAATTTCCATTCTCTACCCCATTCTCTTACCATATCAATAAGGAGGATGCTGTATTATTATTTTTTTTCTATTATTCATGTTTTTGTGAGTCCTTGGTGTTAGTAGTTGCTAGATCCATGTTTAATTCACTAGATTGTAGAAGCTTGAATCTTGTTTTAAAATCATACTTCAGTTGTTGGATTCAGCAAGATTTCCTAAACTTGTTTCCTTTCAATTACTACTTGTAGGAAAGGTACGTTTGATCAAAACAGGAGAAGATGTTGGGAATATCTCCCTTGATGATCTGAGTAAGTCCTCTCCCCATATGATTTTTATTTGTACCAATAATATCCTACTAGTGTTTAGTAATTTTTGTTATTTATATCTTTATTTTAAAGCACTCATATTTTTGGCAGAGGATGGATTATTCTAGCAAGAGCAGAATAGGAGATTATGGAGAGCTTATTCTTGTGAAATTAAGAATGGTTTTTTGGCTGCAGCAAAACTAATTAGGGGTTGAAACATAAAAGTTTTGTAAGAATATTGTTTTAGTTGGTTGGTTCTGAAACATTGGTTTTTCAACCGTGTGAGTGCCAAGCTAGTATGCAATTGTCACGTAGTGGAAGTTCTGGTACTTGTGGGGTTCTATACCAATCTCACGATTCCTGATGATGTGATTACCCAGGTAAGCATTGCATAGGATCTTGTGTCATGGTAGGCAGCTGTTGATAGAAACCTTAGATTTTCCATTACTGATGATAAATTTTGATGAGCATGGCCTAAAGTTACTTTGTTTATTAATGGGATAGCATGAATTGACGAAACTAATGAAGGATTAAATGCTAAATTAAGTTTACTAACTATTATCAGAAACAAGGGGTTTTAAAACAACTCAAAGAAGGGGGGGGGTTAAAATAAGTAGGGATAAATAGAATATATGCAATATAAATATATAAATATCATTTATAAAAAATGTAAATATATAAATATAATACTGATAGGAATGCAAATCAGGGTACATTTAGGATTTGATACTAAGAGATAGCTCAGTGTGGTCTCAGAGACAATTGGTGCAAGTGGGTGATTGGCTCATCAGGAACTGCCATTACTGACAGTGGTAGATTTCTTTCTAGCTTTGAATAGTTTTCAAGGCGCCAAGGTTAGGCTAGGCGACTGGGAGGCGCCTTGTCACCTAGTCGCCTAGGTGGTGGATTTTTTATGTTGAAAATATAGATCCTAGGGTAGTTCCCTAGGTACCATAACCATATTTCTTTAATAATTATTCATGATTTTCATAAAAAAGTATAAATTTCATATTAAGGTAATAGAAAACCAACATATTCATGAGAAGAAAAGGAAGAAGGAAAATAAAATTCAAAAAATATAGGGGCTGAACCCTTATTTTTGTTATAGGAAAAGAAGAAAATAAAAAGTATTGGTAGAAGAAGAAGAAGAAGAAGAAGAAAAAAAATAATATATGGAAGAGGAAAATGTGCTGATTAGATAAAATTTTAAGTTCTTCCTTACTTATTAGTTCAGGTTTTTAAGTCTTTGAGGGTTCAATACAGCATTTAGCAATGTTTATTTTGATTAAACCCTAATAAATAAGAAAATAATAAAAAGAAATTAGTATATAAACACACAAGATGATTATTTTAGTTTAATAATGTCTATTTTATAATTTTAATCTCAAAAAAGAATGAATAAAAAAGTATTTTATAGTAGGAAGTAGAAAACTGCTTGGCGATTAGGCGAGGTGAGCCTCAAAGGGTGCCTTGTCGCCTAGGCGTCGCCTTGTCAACTATGCAACTTTGAGAGGAATTAGACAAGGAGATCCCCTTTCCCCTTATTTATTTACGTTGGTTGCAGAAGTTTTAGGGAGATTAGTTTCTAGAGCAGATTCCAGGGATTTAATAAGAGGTTGGAGGGTTGGAAGGGAAAATGTACCACTCACACACTTGCAATTTGCAGATTCTTGACAGTATGGCTGGCCAGAAATAAGAGGAAGAGAAGAACAGAGAAGAAGAAGAGAGAAGGGAGAAGAGAAGAAAAGAGATTTTGCAATATAACAGTGCTGGTGGCGCCAGCTTTTTTATAATATATATAGGGTGGCAGAAATAAGAAGGGAAAAGACCCTTGTGCCCCTGCTATAAGTGAGTACAATAACAAACATAACAGAAGTGAAAAAATAGAAATAAAAAACACTTTAACTAGCCAAACAAACCCTAACACCAACAACTAAATTATTTCAACACTCCCCCTCAAGTTGGAGCATAGATGTCAATCATGCCCAACTTGTCACACAAATCTTTGTGCCGCACATGATGAAGACCTTTGGTGAAGATATCTGCAAGTTGTTCTTCTGAGCTGACATATGGAGTGCACACTTCGCCATTTTCAAGTTTCTCTCTAATGAAATGCTTGTCCACTTCAATGTGTTTCGTCCTATCATGCAGGACTGGATTAGCAGCAATATTGATGGCAGCTTTATTGTCACAGTAGAGTGACATAGGATTGCTCACTGCAAAACCCAGTTCACCTAATAGATTTCTTATCCACATGATTTCAGCAACCCAATGAGTCATCGCTCTATACTCTACTTCAGCACTAGATCTAGCCACTGCACTTTGTTTTTTACTTCTCCATGTGACCAAGTTTCTTCCTTCAAAGGCACAATACCCACTGGTAGACTTTCGGTCATTGACTGCTCATGCCCAATTTGCATCAGTATATAGTTCCACCTTTAAGTGGCCATGTTTCTGGAACAACAAGCCAGCTTCGGGAAACTTCTTGAGGTATCTCAAGATCCTCTTTGTAGCTTCAAAGTGAGTTGTCCTAGGGTTGTGCATGAATTGACTAAGGACACCCATTGCATAGGCAATACCAGGCCTGGTTATAGACAAATACAAAAGCCTCCCCACGAGTCTCTGGAACTTCTTCACATCTTTCAAAAACTCTCCCTGATTGTCTCCCAGATGATGATTAAATTCAATTGGTGAATCAATTGGTTTTACCCCCAACTTGCCTGTATCTTCTAGTAGATCCAGTACATATTTCCGTTGGAAAATAAGGATGCCCTTGTGAGAGCGGGCAACTTCAATTCTAAGGAAATAACGTAAGGTGCCTAGATCTTTCACCTCAAATTGAGTGGCTAAGAATTCTTTTAGTCTCCGGACTTCAGTCTCCCAATCTCCTGTGATCACTATGTCATCCACATACACAATAAGAGTTGCAATTTTCCCTTCACCTCTTTTCACAAATAGAGTGTGATCTGACTGGCATTGTTTGAACCCCATCTGTTGAACTGCTAAATGGAACTTACTAAACCAAGCCCGAGGTGATTGTTTCAACCCATATAAAGATTTTTTTAACCTGCACACCTTTTGTTCATTGCCTTTGGCACAAAACCCTGGAGGTTGGGTCATGTACACTTCCTCTTCTAAGTCACCATTCAAGAAAGCATTTTTGATGTCTAGTTGGTGAAGTTCTCAGTCAAGATTTGCTGCCAATGAAAGAAGAATCCTGATAGAGTTCATCTTGACTACTGGAGCAAAAGTCTCCGCATAGTCCACTCCATGTACCTGTGTAAAGCCCCTTGTTACCAGTTTAGCCTTATACCTTTCAACAGTTCCATCAGCCTTGTGTTTCACTGTGAACACCCACTTGCAACCCACTGGTTCCTTCCCTTCAGGAAGGTCCACCAACTCCCAAGTGCCATTTTTGTGTAAAGCATTAATTTCTTCCTGCATTGCATCTGTCCATTCAGGCTTAGACAAAGCTTCTACCACATTCTTAGGAACGGGGACACTGTTCACAAAAGAGAGGAATGCACGGTATGAAGGCGAAACATGATCATAGGACACAAAATTAGAGATAGGATGATTAGTGGTACACGACCTAACACCCTTTCTCTTAGCAATAGGAATATTAAGATCATTGATGACAGGTGAATCAATATTTAGAGGAACAGACATATCAATAGGAGCAAGTGTACCTGGCTGATGAGACGGATCTGCCTTGGGTGAATCCGATGATGTTGGTTGCATAGTGTCAGGTTCCACGGCTCTTGAACTCTGTTGGCTTTTATAACGACGATGAAAAACCCGGAATGGAGGAGGATCGGGTAAAGGAGGTAGTTGAGTTTGAGTCGCCTGTTTCTCCTCAACCCTACTCTCCCCCTGAGGAGAAACCGAGAAAAAAGGTTGATTCTCAAAGAAGGATACATCAATAGAGACATAGTACTTGCGAGAGGTAGGATCATAGCAGCGATACCCCTTTTGAGATAAAGGGTAACTAAGAAAAACACAAGGAATAGCCCGAGGATCAAGCTTACCTCGAGTAGGGGACAGGTTATGGACAAAGCAACGGCACCCAAAAACACGCATTGGAATGGTGGACAATGGGGCTGTAGGAAACAAAAGCTGATGTGGGGCCTTATACTCTAGTAGCCGAAAGGGCATGCGATTGATGATATATGTCGCACACAAGACTGCATCCATCCAAAACCATTTTGGCACATTCATATGAATTAATAAGCCCCGAGCTACTTCGAGAAGGTGGCGGTTCTTCCATTCAGCCACACCATTTTGTTGGGGTGTCCTGGCACAAGAGCTTCGCTGAAGTGACCCACTCGAAGGAAAAATCTCCATGAGATCACTATGGAAGTATTCCTTCGCATTGTCCGACTGGAAGATATGGATTTCCGTTTGAAACTGAGTGAACACCATGCATTGAAAATCTTTCACAATTTTTGGCTCTTCATCTCGAGATCGCATAGGGTAAACCCAGGTGTATCTAGAATAATCATCAATCAAGGTAATGAAGTACTTATAACCAGCCTCAGTAGGTAGAGTAACAGGGCCCCAAACATCATAATAAACAATATGAAATGGAAATTCAGATTTTTTATTTCGCAAAGGTAAAGAACTTCTACAATGCTTACTCAATTGACATGTCTGACACTGTAACTGACTCACTAACAAGGAATCAAACAACTTTGGAAACATAACTTTTAATGACTCAAAAGAAAGATGACCTAGACGACTATGCCATAGATAGGCTTGACTCTCACTTGATGAACTCATGGACTCTGTAGCCACAAGACCAACTTTATTCTTCAACACGTAGAGACCATCCACCATGCTTCCTCTACCAATCGTCTTCCCCGAGACCAAATCCTGAAACACACATAAAGACGGAAAAAAAGTAATTGAGCAGTTCAAGGAGTGAGTTAGACTACTAATGGACAGCAAATTAATAGGTAATTTTGGAACATGCAGTACATTAGGAAGGGTAAGGCCAAGTGGAAGAGGTATGGTACCTCGGCTAGCTATGGTAGAAAAAGAACCATCAGCTAGTCTTACCTTATCTCTCGCAGAGAGAAGGTTATATGTTTGAAATAAATTTGACTTACCGGTCATGTGGTTTGAGGCTCTGGAGTCAATAATCCAAGGAGAATCAATGGTATGAGATGACACATGGAAGGCTGTGGCAACATTACCTGATGTAGACGCAAACGAGGTAGAGGGAGTAGGACCAGATTCCATTTGGCGAAGAGTCCTACCATACAATTCCAAATGTTCACGAAAGGAGTTGATAGTATCTTCCTTAGGGTCAAAACTGGGATGCCTCTCCTGAGTTACCAAAGGACTAGTCTCTGTCGACACCATATTAGCTGAGTTATACTTTTTCTGATTCTGCTGGCTTGGTTTCTTGCCCTGATCAGGTGTTGACTTCTTACCCAAATCTTGTGCCCATTTAGGTTTTCCATGGAGATCCCAACATGTATCTCTCGTGTGTCATGTCTTCTGGCAGTGAGTGCACCAAAGTTTGCTCTTATCATCTGTTTTTTTTTTTTCTGAGAGTCACCTTTTTTAAAAACACCTCCGACATTTGTATCTGAATTTCCCCGGACAGTTAGGGCAACGGACTCCCCTTCTACACCATTCATCACACTTCTTCTACTCTCTTCTGACTAAACCAAGGCATACACCTCCTGAACTGATGGCAAGTCTTTACTACCCAAGATCTGCACCCTGATGGACTCATACAAAGGATTCAGCCCTAGGAGGAAGGCAAAGACTCGTTGCTGAGATACAAGTGACTTATATGCCTTTGCATCTTCATCACACTTCCAATTCACATTCTGATAGTGATTAAGTTCTTTCCATATCGATGTCAAATCAGAATAGTACATTGAAAGACTCCTCTCCCCCTGCTTGCAAGTAGAGGATTCAGCTTGCAGTTGATATATCTTGGCATAGTGTCTCTGCTCTGAATAGGTGGACTTCGCTTGTTCCCATATCTCACAAGCAGTTTCAGCCCACATAAAGGTCTTCCTTACTTGTGGCAACATGGAAACCGAGAGCCAAGACATCACCATACTATTCTCTTGGTCCCACCTATTATATTCAACACTTTCGTACTTCGGTTCCTTCACTCTCCCATTGATGTATCATATTTTCCCCCTAGCAGTGATGTAGAGTTTTATTCCCCTAGACCACTCAAGGTAGTTTAGACCATCAAAGGGAATAATAGCCATGGGAAAACTCATATCCATTCCCCCACTCACTCCATTGTGGCTCCCTGAAATTTCTGAAGTAGCAGAATTCTCAGAATGGTCAAAACAGATAATCAGTCCCAAACACCGGACTTAGGACCCCTCTTTACTCCACAAAAAATACTTCACTCAGTCCACACCCAGACACTTGGGTTTGAAAACAGGTTGAGCACAAATAGTACCAATTTCAGGATAAAACAGAGGCAATATTCGGCAGATTTCAGACCTGTATGATTTTAACAGTCCCAACCTACCAGCCTTCCAGAATGTCTAAAACCATTAATCAGCAGGAGAGATCCTTATCACTTATAATCAAGTCAAATTATTGAGATAATAGGTCATCCTTGACCTACAGTCGTCTTAACACATGAACAGAGGATCACACGATCCAAAAAAAAAGGGTATACAGATCTGACAACATTTAGCAGCCCATATTCATTTGTTTTTTTACTTGGTACACGACCAAGGAAGGTAAAGAAGAGAAAACGGAAGAGCTGTACCAGTTGTAGAGCTGTTTTTCCTCAGTCCAGATTCAGATCTCTGTTCCGCCCAGATTCAGTAAGTCTGTTCGATCTGTTCTCTCAGTGAAGTTTGTTCGATCTGCTCTCTTTAGTCAGTATTCCTGCTCTAATACCATCTTGACAGTATGACCGGCCAGAAATAAGAGGAAGAGAAGAGAAGAGAAGAGAAGAAGAGAGAAGGGAGAAGAGAAGAGAAGAAGAGAGAAGGGAGAAGAGATTTTGCAATGTAACAGTGCTGGCGACACCAACTTATATATATAGGGCGGCAGAAATAAGAAGGGAAAAGACCCTTGTGCCCCTGCTATAAGTGAGTACAATAACAAACATAACAGAAGTGAAAAAATAGAAATAAAAAACAGTTTAACTAGCCAAACAAACCCTAACACCAACAACTAAATTGTTTCAACACAGATGACACAATACTTTTTTTTGTGAAGGAGGGGATCTTAACAAAATTAGAAACCTGAAGCTCACTATACAACTCTTTGGGCAAATGTCAAACCTTAAGGTGGATTTTGAAAAGAGTTGTATAGTTGGGTCAATATGGGGGAGGGGGAGGTGTCTGAGTGTGCAGACATTTTGGAGTGTGTAGTATCTAATTGGCCCTTAAACTACCTTGGTTTGCCATTGGGAGATAACCCTAAAAAAGGTGAGTTTTGGGTTTCGGTCGTGGAGAGGTTTAAAAATTGACTTGTAACTTGGAAGAAGAATTATTTGTCTCTTGGAGGGAGAATCATTCTAATCAGGTCTACATTAACTGACATTCCTATCTACTTTTTATCAATTTTTAAGATTCCGGTTAGGGTGGCTAGCAGATTAGAAAAACTAATGAGAGACTTTCTCCGGGAGTCGGGGGAGGAGAAGAAGGACCATAGGGTTAGGTGGGAGATGGTGTATAGGAACAAGAGGGAAGGAGGTTTGGGTATTGGGAACATAAGGAATAGGAACTTGACACTACTAGGGAAATGGCTATGGAGATTCTCATTGGAGAAAGATAAACTTTGGGTGAAGATAGTGGGTAGTATTCATGGGGTTGTAGACAATGGATAGGATTCTGAGATTTTGGCAAGGACTACAAGAGCATCTCCTTGGAAAGCTATTCAAGCTATTTTGCCATTGTTCTCTCCATGGATCAGGTATGACTTGCACTTTGGCAATCTCATTAATTTTTGGGGACATGTTTGGATTGGGGATACTTCTTTTAAAAGACCAATTCCTGAGTCTTTTTGCTCTTTCCACATTTAAAAATGAACCTGTTTCTTCTTTCCTTGTACCTTCTAACTCAGCTTCTGGGTTCGGATAGAACTTGGGTTTGAGAAGAGAAATCAGGGATACAGAGTTGGTTTGTATTTTATCCTTGTTATCCATTCTTGAAGGGGTCTTCCTAGAGCTAACAAAGGCATACATTAGAATTTGGACACTCACTCCCTCGGGTTCTTTCACATGTGCTTCTTTCTTGAAAGCCCTAATACAACCTTCTTCTTTTGGATCGTCCTTCTCTGTTAAGAAGGTGTGCTGTCATCCTATACCTCCAAAGGTTGGGAGTTTCTGTTGGGAAGCCTTTCTGGAAAGAGTTAATACAGGAGATTTACTTCAAAGAAAAAATCCAATAGTTGTTTGTCTCCTCACTGGTGTGCTCTCTGTAAAGCTGATGGTGAGTCTGGATTCCATTTACTAATTTCCTATCAGCTTACTAAAGTCATTTGGGAATGATTTACTTCTTTGTTTGGGTGCAGGTGGACCCCCCCCCCCCCCCCCCCTTTGAATGTGCAAAACTTATTCACTTCCATGCCAAATTGGCCAACAAAAAGGGCCAAGATTATGTGGAGATGTATTAGGGCTACAGTTTGTTGGACCGTTTGGGAGAAGAGAAAGTCACGAATCTTTTCAGAAAAGGAGAGAAGCTTGGAAGTAATATTGGAGGTCATCCATATTAGGGTGATACATTGGTTGAAAACTTTGGCTTTGTTTGCAGAATTCCCAGTTGATGATTTGCTAAGAAACTGGAAGGAGATTGCAGAATTAGTTTTAGCTAAGAAGGCCTCAAGCTCTTGTTGGATTCCTCTACCTCACGACTTTACTAAACTGAATTTTGATGGCAGCAGTATGGGTAGTACAGGGCCATCCGAAATAGGGGGAGCAATGAGAAATGAAAAAGGGAATCTATTAGCTATGTTTTCTGGACCAATAGGGGTGGGAGATTCCTTGAGGGCTGAGATACTAGCAGCTCTTGAAGGGGTACAAAGGGCCAAGGACATGCATATTAATAAGTTGATCATAGAAGGAGACTCTAAAGTTGTGGTGAACTGGCTAAAAGAGGATTACTCTAGGCTTTGGAATTACAACAATGAAAAGAGAAAATTTAAGTGGCTGACTAAAGACATTGAAATTCAATGCACATGGGTAAAGAGAAGTGCAAACTCATTGGCAGATGGTCTAGCTAGGCAAGGGGTGAATAGAAACTCTATATTCTGGGCTGTATTGTAATTGCTTTATTTTTGGTGTTCAATGGTTGTACACGGGAGTTAAGATTGTAATTTTTCATAATCTTAATTCAATTCACAATTATTGATCAAAAAACAAAAAAAGATGACTCAGTGGTCTCATCTGTTACTTTGGTCAATAATTATTAATTCATAGGAAGGGAGGGATTGAGGAGGATGTTGCCCAGGATGGGCAAAATGGAGTGGTGCATCCCAAGTATTGTTTGATAGGTGAAAACCAATTGGGCTAAAAGGGAAATTCTATAAAATAGTTGTAAGGTGAGTAATACCACTAGAAAAGACATGGTAAAAAATGAAGTGATTTGAAGGAACAATAGCTCCAATAGGTGATAAAATGAGAAAAAAGTCAACTTAGACACCTTAGTTACGTGCATAGAAGATCATCTAGTAAGAAGTGGCTTGTTACAAGTTTAAGGGGATAGAAGAGCTTGGATTGAAGTAATAAGAAATGATTTTAAGTGTTCATAATTTAACAAAGGATATGGAATTAATAACATAATGAAGTGCCAAACAAGATTCTTGTAGCCAATCCCGTATGGTGGGGGACAAGACTTTAGATGATGATGATGGGCTAAATAGCAGCCTGAAGCTATCTTATATGGTGTTTGGCACTGTGGAATTGCATAGCTGTGGTATTTTGGTGAAAAGCTACACAACACCATTTGCTGCATAATCCAAAGCAAGTGTTTTGGGCACAAAACTCATTGCATAATATTATGTCATAGTTTTTAACACAGGAGCCATATAGGACAAGTGAGAAAACCGCGGGATATAGGAAATGGGAAATGTCCTTTCTGGTGTTTCTTCTCAACATCCCATGCATATAACTCAATTCAAAGCTTGGTGTTTCTGTTTCAAGTTAAACCTGTTCAATCAAATGTGATTTTTGCAAGTGGAATAACCCATGTAGCGCCTATGGGGAGTCAAAGGGGGAACACAACACCATGTGCCAAACACCACCTTAGTGTGTATTCTTCAAAATAAAAGGTGTAAATTAATGAAGAAATAAAATTAAACAATTGATCTCACCAAACATTAAGACAAAGTGAGACTTACCAACGATCAATATGGCCTCTCCAACAGATGCGGAGTCGAATCCCAGTACCTGTTTATTAATAGTGTCCACTATGTGTTCATTAATAATTTGTTGCATTAAATACCAAAAAATTTGCAACCGCTAGGTTCTAGTTCAAATAGGCTTTGGTATTTGAATTCTAGATGGTTGAGTCAAAGACATACCACCCAAGGGAAAAGAGATTCCATTTATAGTTAATTTTTTAAAACATTGTTTTTGTGCCAACAAGTAGTGTGTTCTTGGATAATTGCATGGATAACTTCCAAGGTTGTTATTATTTTTTTGTAAGAGAATTATATTATTACTCGAAAATGTGCATGTGCTTTTGCATGTGGCAATTTTGGCATGATGATGATGACAATGCTAATAATATGCATCTATTTTTTTTTTTTTTACAATTTTCTTTTATATTTTTGTATATGAAAGTAATACTTGCATATCACACTTATTTTTGTTTAATATAAATGAAAGCAGAGATATGCCCAACTATTTTCTATATTTTCTTTTATGTTTTTTATTTATTTCTATTTTAAAAATTTACTATTTAAATATGACATCATGGGTTTACTTATTTGCCATGGAATAAAGGTTTTATTTTTGGGTCTGTTTAAAAAAGACATGGGTTTTATATTGTTAAATGTAGTGAATATAGATCTAATTAGTAAAATTTATTGGTGAGAAGAAAATACTTTAGTCATAGGATTTAATAAGAAGGAATTAAATGAGATGAAAAACAGTAGTTTAAATTACATGATATGCCCTTACAATTAGATAATTAAAAAGAGACTAATTTAAAAAATAAAGATGTTTTAATCAATAAGAAAAGTTCTACAAACTCATTTTTACTTTTAGTGGTAGGATTACTGGATTAATAGGGTTAGGTCTATGCAACCATTGTGTAGAACTATGAAGATGTACATTTTGACGTAACTAGATTTTTCTTGCATCGTGCCAATGCCTGACAAGTTCTTTGACTAAAAGAGCGACTTCTTTCTTTTAAAAAGGTTGTAATGGCAAAGAACTTTGAAATTAGATGTAACGGGAGATGGACTTTCAAATGGTTTTGAACCATAAATTAAAGTAGGTGCATAATGAAGTGCAGACATTTCTCAGAACTTATTTAAACTTCTAAATTAAATTTGAAGGCGAAGTGATTTGCACATGGTTTTAAAAATCAGACTGGAAATAGAACCATTTTGGCCACCAGCTCCTGGGTCAAATGGTCCGACTGCCCAGTCTGATGTTGGGTTAGACAATTTTGGGGTCTAAAACTGAACCTGGATCCATGACCAGTTCCCGGGTCAACTGGTCTGACTGTCTGATAGTTTATGTTAAATTTGTAACCACAAGAAAGGAATATATTCATACATCAATAAAAGAACGGATTCGATTATGGAGATCTTTTTGGTATTGACCATAAAATGAAAGAAAATGGAGATCAGTAGTTTAATTACATTCTTGATAAAAGCTCTAGTAACCAAATAAACCTTAAATTGAGATAAGTACGTACATAAAATGGGAAGGGATCATGCACAATTAATGGATGCATAAAACGACCTAATTATAATAATGAAACCATGTGTGGAATATGAAGCAATTATATATTGAAGGAACAATATATTGAATTAGATGGGGTTGTTTCTCAAGATAATCTTTTGAGGATTTTGCTTCAATGTGGTCAAATTTTACTTTGAAAGACAAGAAATTTCATGCATATCAAATTCAGTATTCAAGTTTTGATTGAAAAGATTATAACAAATGATTTACTAATTTCCTCATCTTTTGCTCATGGTACCCATTGTAACAGCAAGTGCTTATATACACAATATTAAAAGACCTATTCCCATTTTGAAACAACTCCTTGTCTAAAACATCAAACTCTTCCGAACTTCATTTTTCTTCGCAGACGAGCAACACTGGATGTAATTACCAGGAAGAAGAATTTTTTCAAATAATCCCATAAGTGATAAACGGAGGCATGCTTCCATAACTTCTTTAGAAGTAAAGTGCCGCAAACATTCCATAAACCGACATCCACAAATCCTGGGAGGATGTCAATGTAATAAAAACACTGAATTGCAGAATCAGAAGAATAATCATCTTCTTTATTGCCATTGGCAAGAGATGTTGGCACTTGAAAATATTTCTCATCGTCCTCATACTTGTTTGAAACTGGAAACCCACAAGGATAAGATTTACCTGTATGGATGGAAGAATCGTTTAGTGTTTGGAGTTGGTCCAGATGATTCAATGAAGATATGAAAGATAAGTTGTGAGGGATTCAGCTAAAAATTAGTTGGTTTGTTGAGAGGTCAAGATTTTCCAACCATTTCAGCTAATAATAACCAATAAGGTATGTTATATCCAAGACCCCATATATTCTCAGCAATATTGAAGAAATTGATTTTGAGTGTGAAGGCATGCAGGAAAATCAGGGCCCAATGCAAGCAATGTTTTTGACAACTGACTGTGGCACGTTGTCAATTTAAATTATATATATATATATGAAACTTATATTTTTATTTCAGTTTTTAAATTTCTTATTTATAAAAAATGCGAAAAATTGATATTTAAAGCCAAACAGGAGTTTTTTTTTTTAACAAAAATAACTGGGCAAGACACCTTTGGCAACTTTGAGAGAACTCAGAGTTATGGATTCCAGAAATATTACCCAATGGGACAATAGAGCACAAAGTTATGGATTCCAGAAATTTGTATATGTCGATGATCACGTCAAATGGATTAACAATTCAACCACCTGGGATGAATGGGTTTTGACTAAATCGGTTTTTGGTCAAACCTCAGATTTTAGAAAAACTAGATCCAAAAGCAACACCCAGTGGTGATTCAACTGTCGAGGTCAACAGTGGGTTCAAAATACTAATTGTAAGTCAGTCATTTGAAGATAGTTGAGATTAAAAGGAGCCGATCATTTGTTACGTTAAAAATCAATGACTTTCCAAACGAAGAGGATAACACTATCCCTAAAGATGCCAAGATAATCGAATTTGAGAGCTGTCCAATATTTAGTAGAACGGATCGATGCATTAATTCATTCATTCAATTACAGAAAAGGCATAGCTTCTTCAAAAATTAAATGACAAAGTTTCTGATGGATGAAGGTAGCTAGAGAAGAGCTCGTAAAATGATTTTTGAAAAGGTCTAGATTATCGAAAGAGGACAAGTTTTCAATTGGCTGAGAGTGTCTTGGGCTCTTGGTGCCACAGTCTCGATGTCAAGATTGATAAACAGATTAGGGTCGTCATTAGACCCGTTGCAGACAAAATCAAGAATTATAAGGCGTCTGACTTTAGGAAACCGTAGAACTACTAAAAGCGTTCACGGCGTTGATTGGGAGATGATCAAGGTCCAGAAGGGACGTAAGACTGTAACAAAAAGAGGAAAGAGAAGAGCTATGGAGTTGACAGTGTTTCAGCTTCTACTCTTTTAAGAGAATGACACACGTTAATTGATGACGATGGTCAATTTGTTTCCCATTTACTCGTATTATCACACGTCCCATTTCAAGGAATTCCAAACAAGACAAACCCAGAAGCCAACCAAGATAGTGGACATTCAATTATGAACAGGGGAATTTCATAATTCATAAGTTGAAAGATGAAGACATCTCAACTTCTTGAAATCAATAAAACTGAAATCTATATATGCAAGTAATTCAAAAGTTCCAAACTGAGCAAAGAAAGATTTATCTCACCACTCAAGAAAGACATTTTCTTGATCCAATCTCGGCATGGGTCATCAAGAGCAGTCCTGTTGTAATAATCACCCACCCAAGAAGAGCAGAAGTGGCCAGAACCATGTATGAGGCTTTCTTTGCAGCTGCTGAGTAGCACCATTTTCTTGATATCCTTACAACCCATGTTCTGATCAGTAGTGTTGCAAGAACAAGATTTTACAGTTTCGAAGAATAGAAACCCTGATAACATTATCAGAGGAAGATAAACAAGTTGAAGTTGGAAGGACATGACGCTATAAACGCAAACTTTACTGCACAATCCCTTGAACCCAGAGGCAGTCGAAGTAGATCGATCGATGTCGCTCTTGAGCTCAACTCTATCACCAAAATTCATTTGTATACATGTGATGTATATATAGAAAATGTTCATACATACACCTTCGTAGCATGGGCCAGAGGAGTTAATGCTATCTTTTTGCATAGGAATTTTTGGAAATGAGTCTTCTGTGAGTTGTGACCGTGTATTATCCATTACGTCCCAACACGCAACACCTATGCGGCTATGCTCAACTCTAGCTTCCTGCATAAGGACGTTGGTCTGGAGTTAAATTGGAATTGGGATCTGTTACTCACACAGGGCGCCTTATACTGACCTCACACGCACATCTCACTATCTATTGGGAATATTTCCCCTAAATAACAACGTATAAGTATGGGAGATGTTCTTAATACATAGTGGGATGTGCTTGTGAGGTTGGTGTGAAGCGCCCCATTTGAGGAGCAAATTCGATCTCATTAAATTCAAATCCTTAATTGGATGGCAGGTGATTGTAAAATCAAAGCCCTTCTCTTTGATGCGTTAGTGTGGCCCGACCTTGGTGACGTCCTCACCACAGCAGCACATCTAAGCCATGATTTATGATTTTAACCCTGCACTAAAACCATGTCATAAGAAAAGTGAATTCAAAATGCAGTGGCATGTGGGTGATTAGGAATGGCAAGGGGGCGGGGCGGGGAGCCACTCCTCATCCCTTGAAAACCCTATTTTCATTCTCATCCTCATATCCCTTGGGACAAAATTATCAATATATATATATATATATATATATATATCTATATATATATATATATATATATATATATGTATGGATTCCCATGAAGCGGAGATGGGCCCTATGGGGTGGGGAATACTCTCTCGGTCCTTACCAAACAGGATCAAAATTTCGCATTTCCAAGGAAATCAGAAAAAGGGGAAAAATTGCCTTCCCTACGAGAATAATCGATCACCCTAGAGTTGAACAATTTCCTAGTTTGTACAAATGCCACGGCGGGCTTTACTGATTTGGGCTGGGACAGAAGCGTTTTACAATTTCCTTTATAATAATAAGGAAGAATGGGTCAATAAATTGTTTTTTCCGCGAAAAAAGTTGGCACCAAACTAGAAAATTGGATATTGTTAAGACGGCGTCAAAAGTTTATGTAATTGTAGACCAAACAAACATTAATTGGATCTTTCTATGCAGATTCCAAACTAGCTAACAATGAAGGATTTAGTTCCAACCCCCAGACTTTCCGTTGAGACATCTGAGGGAGACTTGACTTACACAGAGTTTGATTTTAATCATCAATGGAACTGGTTTTGGGCTTGGAAAAAAAGAAAGAAAGAAAATTCAGATCCGTTTTCAAACTAAGTTTGTATATTTTGTACCGTGTTAGATCCTGTTGGAAGAAGATACTGACTCATCTAAAAAATTCTATGATAAGGATAAAAATAGACTTTATAGTCAAATTTCCAAGTCTTCAAAGTTAATCTCCATTGTGGCACACATCAGACTTTGTTCCAAATTCTTCATTGTATGTACACGGACAATATATGACTTTATAATCTTTACTACAATCAAATGCATAAGGATCTTTCTATGCAACTTCCAATTATGTGCATCAACAATCAAGCGAAAGGAGAGATTGGAGTGGTTGTGGGGCGTATGCACTTGCTGACTGACTTGGGGCGTTATTATTGGTTAAACAGCCCTGAACACAGCCATCAAGTGCAGCTAAATCTGGCTTGGGTTGATATCAACCCTAGACCAACCTAATGTGTTAGAACCTCAACCCTATAATCTTAAACCAACCTGGCTTCCCCAAGGTTTTCAACCATAAAATCAGGTTTGGGTTAGAACCTTATTTATAAAGTTCTATCTATCTATCTATCTATCTAATACATGAAGATGGTATATAGACATTATCATATTATGTTGAAATTTTACAATGAATCCACCCTTCATCATCATCCTCCCTCTTCTTTCTCTCTCTCTCTCTCTCTCTCTCTCTTAGATAAATATAATACTATCGAAAGAGGTTTAACCAATCAAAGTACCCTGTGAATTTGATGAATACCACCTGATTGGTCACTTATTTTATGATACCGATTGATTGACCATAATTTTTTCGAGTATCATGTGTTTCCGGTATCATAGTCAAACCTTACTTCATAAATAAGCCAATACATGTATCATAAGTAATGGACACGAATATATAGTTACAGGTGAATTACATGGGGCTCGGGTTGCATTTAAGTTATTGGCCCAACCCAAATTGCATCCCTTGAAGGAAAAGTTCATTGAATCAGGGTTCTGGTTAAGCCGATATTTTAATGGTTCTTATGTCCATAAAAACTATCAAAATGGTTACCAAAAAGCGCACTGAATCACCAATTACCACTTGAACTTCCAGTCTGATTCATTGATTCCAGCTTGATGAAATATCATTTACAAGGATAGAGTTCAAGAAATCTGGAATAGCGGATCACAGTATGAAATCACATATATATTTTCATGTTCAAAAGTAAAATCACCCAATTCTGGTTCATTGGTTACAATTTTTTTCGATAACATAATCGATCCCTTAATTAAAATAAGATAATGTTAGATTATTTGTATGGGGAAGATGTCACTTATGTTTTGAAGAATTTAAATATTTAATTCAATCATACAAATGTTATGGGTCCAAAATGGCTTCAACTTTTATGACAAAAACATGTGGGTGGATCTTTCTATGCAATTTCCAAGCTAGAAAATTAGCTATATATAAACGTATTGATTCCGATTTTGGAGTGAAGAAAAAATTGGTTACAAATACTACTATTACTATAGCCCATGGTTAGTATTATTGTTTCCACACTTTCTCTCACACCCAGTGGCGGTGGATGTAATGGACGTTTCTTGAGTCAACTCACCCAAATTCATACATATTTATATATAACTTGGTGTTTGCTGCACAGGTGCCATACATACAGACAAATGTTTCTCCAAGCTAGTCTCCAAGAGAGACTAGGATACCATTAGTATTCATATTTCAGTAGAAATTTAGGAGTGAGTAAAAACCCGTGTTGACGTTCTAACCCAAAACATGTGGAGAGAGAGAGACAGAGAGAGTAATGCGTCCAAAACGGTCAAGACAGGACCAATTTTTCCTGACGTTTTAGCCCCACTGGTTACAGATTTTCAATAAGAAATTAAGAATCGCATTAATTTAATTTGGTCTGGACCAATCTGACCGTGTATTAATCATCCATTGTGTCCCAACACCTGCGTTTGAAAAGAATCAGTTGTTTTGTTTTCTCTTTCAAACGTTGGTCGGTTGGTGTGTGTGTTTACGGTCGCATGCAACTACGGTCACAGCAGATTTTTTTCTCCCAACATGTGACTTGCATGAGCCTTTCTTCCTGCAGCATTGGTGTGGAGTTGAGTTAAATTCAATTCCTTTGATCGGATGGCAAATGCATTCAAACCACTTTTTCAAATGACATGGTCCATGAAATACTGAAATCAAAGCCTTTTATTACATGATCATTTACTAAAATACCCTCTATAGAACAGTACCCCCCACCGGCCCACCCCTACCCCTGAAATGTGAATATGCCAATATTTGAAATAAAAAAAAAAATCAATTGATGTTATGTGTTGAATTTAGGGAGAATGGCGATTCAGCCCAGGGTCAGAATTTTTAAGCCCAAAGTACAATTGGAATGGGTGCCGGCTTAGTATTGATGTCAAGTCATGAGTGGGGATTGGTGTATAGAATGAGAGTTTTTGACATTTTGGATGTATATAACTCTATATTTGAAATTGGAAATTTGCATTGGGCCTGTCTGTAATTTATTGCAAACACTAACGTGTTCACATTGGATGGTAGCTGAAGTGTTTTCCAACAACGGTCGCAGGTAATGCGATGTTGTTAAAAAATAGAAGACAAGTGTTAATGAACTACATACCTTGCTATATACGCAAGTGTTGCCAAGGGTTTTCATCAAGGGAAATATGTATATCAAATTGAGTATTCAAGTTCTGATTGAAAATATTAGAACTAATGGTTTATTAATTTCCTTATTTATTGCTCATAGTACACAATGTAACAACAAGTGCTTACATTTAGGACATACAAATAAATTGGTCCGTCCATGTTAAGAGCCCTTTCCTGCTAATTTTTTGTTTTTTGAATTATTTATTTATTTTTAATTCCATATAATTGCCTATTAAATTAATAAGAAAACAACATAGGCTAAATTATCTCTAATAACCACTAGATAAAGAAAGAGATATTTGATTTTTTAATGTCTAGCCAAGTGGCACTACTATCCCCCACTTTCTCCTAAATTATCTCTAATTCCTATTTATCTTCTCCCTACCAAGCCAAGTGGCATCATTATCCCCCACTTTCTCCTAAATTGTCTCTAATTTCTATTTTTCCTCTCCCCCCACTTTTTATCTATATCCGTCCAAAGAAATTTTGAATTAACAAATTTAAAAATTATTTAAATATTATAATGAAATTATAAAATAACTTTTATGGATTATTCAATTTAAATGTTATTCAAATGATAAAAATGTAACATTAAAAACAAAATATTATTTAAATATTTTAATAACTAAATATCTTAAATAACAACGTATTAAAAATAGCTAAATAATTATATAACAAAATATTTAACATTATGCAATAACTTTAAATAAATAAAATTCAAATAACAACAAATTTTAAATATTTCACATATTATTTAAATCGTTAAAATAACAAAACTATGTAACAAATTTAAAATTTTCTTAAAAGTAGAAAAATAATTATAATAGAGTTCATAACATTCAAATTAATAATAATTTAATATTTTACAATAATAACAATGAAATTATGTAATAATACTATAAATTATAATTTTACGAATTATTAAGTTCAATAAATAATTAATATTTTAAAATTTTAAACAATGATATTATTTATATAACAAAATAATATTGTAAACTAATTTCACTTATATCAATTAATAATTCTGGAAAATAGCTTTCAAAAACTTAATATTTATTAATTATAATTTTCAAATCTTAATCTATATTTATTTTATATTTATATATACTATAATTCATATTTATTGCATTTTCACTAACTATTTATTATTTTTTTGTGATAAACATATTTTTAATAATTATGTATAAATCTATTTTTGGCATGCTATTTAACAAAATATTTTCAATAATTGTTGGAGATTAAATGACTACTATTTAACTTTTTAAATTCAATTTATTGTAGATTTTTTTATAAATTTATTTTTAGTAATTATGTATTTTAGTTATAATTTATTGATTAACATTTATTAGAGATCAAACTATTATTTGAGATTACACTATTTATTGATTAATTAATATATTTTTAGTATTTATTATATTTTTGTAATTATTGTATTTTTATTAGTTCTGTATTGTATTTTCATTATAAATTTATTTTCAATAATTGTGTATTTTCACTGTAGATTTTCAATAATTATTGGAGATTAAACTATTATTATTTATTAGAGATCAGACTATTAATTTAGCTAAAATTAGGAGCAAGGTTTTAAAAACCGACCAAAAAACAGAACCATTCTGGGCACCGGTTTCCGGGTCAGCGGTTCGACCATCCGGATCAAACAGTTCGAGCGGTTTAAATATTATAATTGGTGATATGTCATCTTACCCATTAGATTGGAATATTAGGGTAAGATGCAAATAAATAGAAGAGAAAAAGGGTTTCACACTTTCACTTTCACTGTTTGAGAATGAGAGACTGCCGATGGCTGAGAGAGTTTAGAATGGAGAGAAGAGAGAGAAGAAGAAGAAGGAGGAGGAGGAGGAGGAGGTCGGTTGCAACGTCGACGATGATGGTGACAGCAAACTACAACGGCAACGATGTTAGATTTGAGATTTCTCTCAATCTCAAATCTCTCTTTCTCAGATCTGCCATCTAGACTCCTAGCCTTCTCTTCTAGATCTTAGATTTGAGATCTCCCTCAACTGATCTCTCTCTCTCTCTCTCTCTCTAGTAGATATCAGATTTGAGATTTGAGAGATTTCTCTTTTCATTCGAATTTGACTCTTATTTAATAAACCGCAAACCGTTCTCCGGGTCGAACGGTCAAACCGTCCGGGTCAACAGTTTGTTGACTAATTCAACATTTTTTGACCAAAGACCGGGTTTGGGGTAAAACAAAACCGGTTGCTTGGACGGTTTTCGGTCCGAACGGTCCAACTGTCCGGGTCAACGACGGTTCGAAAACATTGATTAGGAGTGTTCACTGGTTGGTTCAGTTTGGTTTGCAAGCTGATTGACCAACCAAATCAACTTGGTTAGGTTGGGGAGTTGGTTACCCAAAACTAACTATCCATTAGTGAAAACTAGTGAACTTGGGTTGTAACAATTTGGGTCAATTTTTAGTTTGGTTGGTTGTTCAAAAGATTTAAACTTAAAAGTTAAACTTAAACTTAAACATAAACTTAAACTTAAAATTAAAATTAAAATTAAAATTAAAATTAAAATTAAAATTAAATTTTAAACAATTATGGTGGTATTCTTAAAAATAAATTAAAAAAATTAAATTTATGATATAAAATATTTTAGACTAAGGAATATGTGAGTTTTCCCACTTTCCCTTATTAAAAATATATTTAGAATATCAAGTATTAATATATATTTATGGTCATGTTAGTTCGGTTTTGGTCAATTTACAAATGGCCAAGCCGAAATTGATCCAACTTGGTTGGGTTGGGAAATTGTTGAACCAAAACCGATCTAAAATATTAGAAACCGACAAACTCAGGTTGAATTGTTTCAGATTGGTCAGTTTCATGAACAGCCCTACCTGAAATTAATTATTGTTATTTTTGTATTGTAAAAAAATTATTAAAAGTAGTGGGTGAGATTGGTCAGTTGTATACTTTTGTGCATTTCTATAATTTTGTTTTTGCTTAACAAAGCATGTGCATTGCACGGATCCCCGCTATCTATTTATATATATATAGCAAGACAATCAACGTCAACATGTCAATCCTTGCTTCATTGCCCCCCCTTCATTCTCCTTCATTCTCTCTCTCCTGTTTCCTTCCCACCACTCCCATTAAGCCATGTCACCATTCCCAACCCAACTACCTAAAAATATTCCTAGAATCTCTCTCCTAAGGTATCTCCTTTAAGCCATTAGACATGTATCATGTTACCTCACTCCCCAATCAATTCCTAAATTCTTTCCTCCAATCTATATTCACTCTTTCTCATTTAAAATATTCATATTAATTAATAAATAATTAAATACTATTAATATTTAATCCAATCCATATTCAATGAGTATTAAATAGTGTTATTATCAAAAGTTAATTAATACCATTAATAAATTATAAAAAATTAATAAATATTATTATTAATTAATTCATCATGAAATTTTAATGTATTTTGGATAAATGTTGTTATATTCATATTAAGTAACAGCATTTTAAACTCTTTAACTAATTTTTATAAAATTGAGAATTATATTTAACAATTCTCTTACCTGCCAAAACTAAACTCTGCAATTGGCAAAGAGTTTCCTTGCTTTTGGTGGCATACTCTGATCAATAATGTTGAGATTGAGATTGAGATTGATAGACAAATTAGGGTCATTGGGACGATTGTAGCCAAAATCAAGATTAACAAGGCTACTGACATTAAGAAAGAATGGAAGTATTGAGATGTTGAGAGAGTTACCGGAGAGATGAAGGTCCAAAAGGGATGTAAGATTAACGAATGGAGGAGAGAGAAGAGTGCTGTGAAGTTGACAGTGACCCAACTTTAACTCTTTTAAGAGAAGCAAGCTTATTAATTGATTGTAGCCAATTTGTTCCCAGTTTGCTCATGTTAAGGTACTCCGAAGAAGGCATACCCAAGAGCCAATCAAGGCTGTTGACATTCAATTTGTAGAAAGGAAATAACCGTGTTGAAAGATGTAGATGACGCAAGTTGGAAAGGGGTTTCCAAGATGGGAAGGAATTGTTCCACTAAATTGAGCATAAGAGAGATCGAGATATCTCAACTTCTTGAATGATCCAATGAAATTAGGGATAGGGATCCCTCCGAAATTGTTAATTAGTGCTCAGATATCTAAGTAATTCAAATGTTGCAAATTGAGCAAAGGATTTAATGGCTCACCGACTAAGGATGACAATCCCCAGCTCCCATCTTGGCATGGGTCGCCCAGGTCAAGCTGGACCACACGGCCAGTCCTATTGTTGCAACGGATGCCTCTCCAGCTACAGCAGTCATTACCCACCCAAGAAGAGGGGTGGCCACGTCGATCTGTCAGGTTTTCTTTGAAGTCGAGGAGTGCTGCTCTCTCCATCTCCATACAACCCACCTTGTTATCACTGTGGTTGCAGGAACGAGGTTTTACAGTTTCGAGGAATGGGAACCCTGATAACATTATGAAAAGAAGAAAAACAAGTTGAAGTTGAAGGGGCGTGACGCCCATGGTTATTATTATTTCCACACAATCCCTCTCGCCTCTCACCCAGTGGCAGTGGAAGACTGGAAGTAATGGACGTTTCTTGACCTCAACTCACCCAAATTCATACAAATTTATATACATAGAAAATGGGTCAAGACAGCAGGGTCAAATTTTTCTGACGTTTTAACGCAAAACAGGAGTGGATATAGGCCCCACTGGTAACGGATTTTCAGTAAGACGCGTATTAATTTGGTCCAGAGTCCAGACCAATTGCCAATTTTCCATTGATTGGACGAGTTGGATGGCTTGCTTTTGAGTTTTGAACATGCGTGTAATTTTGGATTTGTGTTTGTCTTCAGATTTCAACAACCGAGAACATACAGGTCACAGGCAGAGGCAATACGACCCCCATCCCCATACCATATAGAAAATAGAAGTAGGGTGAAGGGAGCCTCAAGTCAGATAGGGTCGGTCCTACGCGGAAATGGGTAGGTAACTTAGGCCTATTCGCGGAAATGAGCACTCAGACTACGGCCTTACCGCGCGCCCAAATTAGAAGGGTCTTTAGCTTCTATTCTATTCTATTGCCCAATCAACTTGCAAAGTTGCAAACTTATGAGGGTAGAACGAGGGCCATACAGGCCTGGCCCAGCCTCACCATTTCTCCGTCTGTGCATTTTAGAGTTAGAGGGGAGAGCGTCTAATTTTTTGTTAGTTAAAATGCTATAATTTTTTAATTTGGTCTTTCTCTAATTATAAGGATAAAAATGTAATTTAAAAATCACTCACCTCATTTAAGTTTTATGTTTAAAATTTAAATTTTATTAGCATTCCCTGAATTCTATTCTTGATTAGAATACATTCCTTTTTAATTGTGAGGACACAAAATGTAATTTAAATTATTACACTTTTTCTTCTTCAATTCCCTCTCGTTAGGTATGATTAGTAATGATAATTTCTACCCTATCCAGTGGATATCCACCACAATGGGACGGGTCTTTTTACTTGAAAGATAAGTTTTGGGGTTTTACAATCTGTACAAAGACGTGTAGGGTACAATATTAGGCTAAACCTAATTCTCCCCAACCCGCATATTGTTGGATGCAACATATAAACTTTAGTACTGGGTGTTGAATTAAATAATATTTTGAATTTTATGTGAAAGATAATTGATAGTTTATATGCTTTTTACATGTTTTAATCAAATAATTGGAAATTTTGTTGTTTGTTTGTGTTATTTTACTTATTTATTGCTTATATATAACAAGAAACAATAGGGAATTAGATATAGGTTCTAAACTCAACCCATCCCAATCCTTGAATGTGGGTAGGGGTGCCGATTGGATTGGATTTGGTCCAATATGATCCATTCCAATGTGAGTCCATTACAAATGGACCAGGTCCAATCCAATCCAATGAATAATTTGGACCATTTTGGACTGGTCCAATTCAATGTTCGGACCATCCAGTTTGCTCAAATTCATTTTAATTTAGTTTGGTTTCAATTCAAACCCGGTCCATTGACATTGATATTCTTATCTTATACCAATGGATCGGATTTTGGCTTAATCCAACGAAATCCAATATAAATTTATTACGGACGGACTAGGTCCAGTCCAATCTAATATATATTTTGGACTAGACTGGTCCAATCCACTATGTCTTTTGGGTCCATCCAATCCTTCCAAATTGATTTTGGATTGGACGGGGTCCAATCCAGAACTGGTCCATTGACACTCTTAAATGCAAGGAGGGTAGGGTTGGGGAGGGTTTTGTATTTTCATGTGCAGGGAGGGTTTGGATTCTCAAAATCCAACCCGCTACAGGTTTTGGGGCGAGTATAGGTTGGGAGGTTTAAGGAGGTGGGTAGGGTCTAGAATCTACAAAACCCTCCCCAAACTCACCATGTTGCCATCCCTAAGTATAATGTTTAGGGTATTAAGTCTCACTCTTTCATTAAATCATATATTTAAGCTTTTCTTTTCTTTTTTTTTTCTAGTAAATTCTATCAATTATATCTATATCCAATACCTTTAATGATATAAAATATATGTTTTTTAAAATTAATAAAAAATAGAACCATTCTTCCATTCGGATGACAAATAAGTAATTCAACCATCTAGGTCAAATGAATCAAACCATGATTTCATATTTAAATAAATATTTTAAAATGGAAATTATTAATCATATTAAAGAAAGATGAGTTTGATAAATAATAATTATTATTATTGGTGTTGGAATGAAATATATGTTATTCATTATATTTTATTTTTATTAGTCCATGCTTCATTTGGGTTTCTTTGAATACTAGTGATTTCATGACTGACTTTCAGTGGTATCAAAGCTGGTCCTCTAAGACCATAAATCTGTGTTGGTTGAACCTCTTGTGAAGAGTTAAAGTATAAATGAATCATCAATAGGGATTGTGGGGCATGATTCCCCTCCGCCACCCCTGGCTGCCATTAGGACTGTTTTATATTGTGTACCTATGTTAATGGGTTTTGATAATACCAATTATCCTCAACATAGCTTGAATTTTGTGTTGTATTTCATGCCCATTCTAATAGGTTCAATAGACTTATTTATTTTTATTTTACATTTATTTCCCTTGATTCATTATTTATTTATTGAGTTGTAATTTTAAATGCCGATTTGGATGGGAGCCGAGTTTGCTATTGTACTCCTTCATTATTCATGCCAAATGTTGGTCACAACTCACAACGTGACCAGTAAATATAATGGGTGTCCAACATGTTTAAACGATAGCCATGGACAAAGAAAATGTTCTTAGATCTAATGATCCATGGTTGTGGGTTGTCATATATGATTTTAGTGATTAAATAAATTTTGATTAACTAGAAACATAGAAAGTCTAAAATCATGCATGACACTAATGTGCCCACTATTTTTATTTAATTAGGTGGGAAAATTTTCCATGTCATCAAATGGCAATCGTGGAGACCTAAATTGGTATTTAATGGGCTGACACGCCAAATGCCTAATTGCAGTGGTTCACGTTATTAGTTGTGGGTTGTAAGCCCATTACCTGAATTATTGTTTGGCGTTTTATTATTTGTGTAAGCGTTTACCTGAATTATTGTTTGGGCGTTTTTTTATTATTTGTGTGAGTGTTGAAAAATGGTTAATTTGGGCTGATTCCATCAGTTAGGCTCCATTTGAAAGGAATGCAAACTAAGCTTAAGGCACATAGGCACATAGGCTACAGGAATGACACTGGTTATTGGGGACCAACGTACAATAAAGAGTGTCAAGAGGACCGGCATGCCTTAATTCCAGCTTAACGCACTAAAAAGGTGATCAGTTCATTCAGCTACAGCGGAGAACGAAGAACACAAGTACACAACCACCTGTTACTTGACAGATTTTTGAACACTTCACATTATCAGGAAATAATGACGCACGAAACAAGGCGATAAACAACAGACTAGAGATCTGAGAAGAGAAATTTCATAAAAACCATCTGAAAAACATCAATTCACCGTCTATCCTAGTTTAACTTTCAACACACAACAAAATGGTGACCGAATTTAGCGGAGACGATACCAACGACTGTAATGACTAGAGAAGGGAATACTGACAAGACAAGCGGTAAGAAAATAAACGCGACAACGAACGTTAATTACAGCAAAAAAATAAAAAACCGAAGCAACCTTATATCAAATGAAAAAAAAAACGTAGCATTGTGTACTTAGCCAACTAATAGAACATGATGTTTTAAGCGAGAAAATGGGCAAAACGGATGGGTCCAGTGAGTTTTGGGGATTCTACAAGAACTGGTTCGGTGAAATTTCCCCACCAGCTCCGGAAGCTCCCTTCTACCCTTCTTTTAGATCTAAATCATTTCAAGAATAGATAAAAGGAACAAACACAGATCACTCCTGAACTTAGTCGATGTACGGAGTATACCTGCTGTGTTCTCGCCTGAACTTAGTCGATGTACAAAGGAGATTTGTGCTTATCGTGACTCTGGGTTACTCTTCTTAGAGGTGCAAATGGATCGGATAATGATCTGATTCAATATGAGATCCAATCCTATTTGGTTGAATTCAGATCACTCCTGTTTAGATCTTTGAGTCAGATAATAGGATCCCATCTGAAATTAGATTAGATTTGAATCACTCCTTATCCAATTCGAGAAGATTCAATTCAATATATATATATATATATATATATAATATTTATATTGTATTTTTATAACTTTGTTATGTTATTTATTTTTTATAAAAAGAATGTATATATAGGATGAAAATAATTAAATAATATAATACTTGTATTTTTTTTTTGTTTTTTCTCTATTTATATTGTTATATTTTATTTTTCTTTTAATAATTTATTAAATTTTAAAGAAAACAAGTTGGATCGGATCAAATCTGAAGATCCAATTTACCGATATGATTCAAATTCAGATTGAGGCCTATCAGATCTGATCAGATCTTCAAATGGATTGGATCTGACAAGAACAGTGTTAGATCGGGTTCGGATATATATTGATTTGAATCCGATCTAATCTATTTGCATCCCTAACTCTTCTTCATACGAAAATGACAAAATGAGTCTCGTCGAGGAGGATTTGCTGGAAGAATACGAGCTTTCCAGCTTTGATTCACTAAGAATGGGGATTATGCTTAGGTTGGAATCAATGAGAGAGTGACACACCGCTACTTCTGTCTTTCGATCTCACCAACAAGAATGATGGGAAGAAGACCAATGGCCGGGGAGGAAGATGGAAGAGAGGAAAAAGGAGTGGGAAGGGTGAGCAACGTTAGGAAATGGAAAAGGTGGGGGGAAGATTTCAATCCACCGCCACTTTGTTCTTCGTCTCTTATGTCCTTTTTAGTTTTTTCTCCTCTCCCCGATTTAGAAAGTTAGGTTTGTTTAAATAGTAGGGTGTGGTGGCAGTTTAATAATTTTGGGGGTTTAGAGGGGTAATTTGGTAATTTTGAGACATGTGGGGTCAAAACTGGTCCAAGGGGTCAAAGCAGGGTCTTGGCTCAATGGTGGGGATTTTTGGGTCGAAGATCAGAAGGTTGAGATGGGTCCGATCGCAGAGAGGGGTTTTGTGTGTAGGCTAGTAAGATTAATCTAAATGGAATCTTTTTAAATGAGTGGGTAAATTAGGGTATTTTTTGTTTAAATTTGGTAGGGTTGGGTTTTTAGATGTTTCAAGTTCATATATGGCGTCAGATTGGGCTAATTGGAGCTGAATCAGACAGATTTGGAAAAGGGCGTGATTCAGTTAATCTAGAGCCTTGAAATTAAATCTTTATGCGGTGGAGAGGCAAACAAGGGTATTTTATTTTAAATTTCATGGGGGAGGGTTTTTGAGCATTTTGGGTTGATTGGCAAGGTTGGATTGGCCCAACTGGTCCCGGATTGGGCGGATCTAGAAAGGTAGTGGTTTGGTCAATCTAGGGCTTTGAAAAGGATTGGGCAGAATTTTTACAATTGGGTATTTTAGGGTATCTGGGGTTTGGTGGTAGTGTTTGATTGGTTTAAGGGGGTCAAGATCGTAAAAATTTGGGTTAACGAGAGGATCTAGAATGGAATATTGGTTTGATGGAAGGGTAAATGGGGGAATCTGTTATGGGCCCGGCATAGGATCCTGTCATGGGTCAGTCCACGGGGAGAACTTCTTGCTTTCCCTTGCGCCTTCCCTTGTGTGCAAACTCTATTGTGGAAAATCGAATGGGTGATTTGTCCAAGAGATCACCGAACTCTCCTTACATCTTTCTTGGTTGAAAAACTGAATGCCTTTACTTCAACTCGTAGCTCCTTAAATAGGAGATTACAGAAGGGAATTCCTTGTTGGATTCGGCTAGGCTAGGGTAATCCAACTCAAACTCAAACTCCTACTTATCTACTCCTAATGGTAATACAACTCTTACTTAAGAAGATAAGATAAGATAAGGATAAGGGATGAGGAATGATGTAGCTGGCGACGAGTTGGCGAGCAGAGCTGTTGTGGCAAGATAAGTGTGGCCCCACCCTGTTGAGCTGTCATATGGGCCCCTCTCTAGTGCTGCTGCCGGATGGTGTGTGTGCGACTCCTAAGTGCTGTTGTGCGCGTTGCTGTGTGTGTTGCTGCCGAGCGGCGCGCGCTGCTGTGCGTGCTGCTACCTATGTTCGTCTGCGTCCATAACATCACACCCTTCCTGGACAACGAGCTTGTCCTCAAGCTCGAGATCTGGGTGGGTGTCGGGAAATACCGTCAGAGGAATCTCGGATAGGTGGAATGACTTTGCCCTCCTGGATCGGGTTCCAATGAAGGGGGTTCATCCTCATCTTCCTCTTGTTTCACCAGGAGGCAGAAAAGTCTCTTGCACTTGTGCCCTACTGAGTAGAATTCATCGCAATTAAAACATTGCCCCCTCGCCCTGCGTTCTGCCATCTCAGCCCTGGACAAGTGCTTAATAGGGGGTGTACCGACGCTGCTCCCCACACTGGATGCTGATATGGAATTGGTGCTCGTCTGTGGCTTCCGTTCCTGGCTGGCTGCTGGATATGGAGCCATTCCGAGTGGTCCCAGGGCTGCCCATGCTGATGGAGGCCGCCCTATACTGAAGGTTCCATGGCTGAGTTGTAGTTTGCGTTCGAAGGCGCGTGCTAGGTTCATGGCTGTGACCAGGTTGGGAGGGTGTTGCATCTCTACGTCCACTCTTAGGGGTTCTGCTAACCCCGCGGTGAACATGTCGACTTGCTAATTTGCGCGAACCGAGGTTGCTCTGGATAGAAGGGTTTGGAACTAGCGTTGGTATTTCTGCCACAGTTCCAGTTTGCTTGAGGTTGATCAACTCGCCCAGCGGGTTGCTTGTCAACGGTGGTCCGAACTTGAGGAGACAATATGATTTAAACTGCTCCCAGCTGAGACTGGGTTCTTCTTGCTCCAGTCTATAGAACCAGAGCTGCGCCTCTTCTGATAGGTGGAAGGCGGCCAGACTGACTTTATCCTTGTCATCGGTACGCTGGTTACGAAAGAACTGTTCGCAGCGATACAGCCATCCTAACGAGTCTACGGTGCCGCTGTAAGATGGAAATTCCAGCCGGCTATACTTGGGAATAACAATGGCTGTTGGGGCAGCGATCTGCTATTTGTTGGACATCTCTGCCCGGTCCGGACGACGGCCGTTGGTGGTGGCGGTTCCCTCAGAGCTTCTTTCTTTGTTGGAGAGGAACGCTTCCAGCAAGCGTCGCAGCTCCCGGGCATCGTCCTTGACCTCACGAACCTCCAAGCTGGTTTCAGCGAGCCTATGCTCTAGCTCGTGGACCCTGGAAGACAGCGACTCCTGTTCCCCCATGACGGTAGGCTCTGATACTAGAATGTTATGGGCACGGGCGTAGGATCTCGTCACGGGTCGGTCCACGGGGAGAACCTCTTGCTTCCCCTTGCGTCTTCCCTTGCGTGTAGACCCTATTGTGGAAAATCGAATGGGTGATTTGTCCAAGAGATCACCGAACTCTCCTTACACATTTCTTGGTTGAAAAACTGAATGCCTTTACTTCAACTCGTAGCTCCTTAAATAGGAGATTACAGAAGGGAATTTCTTGTTGGATTCGGCTAGGCTAGGGTAATCCAACTCAAACTCAAACTCCTAATTACCTACTCCTAATGGTAATACAACTCTTACTTAAGAAAATAAGATAAGATAAGGATAAGGGATGAGGAATGATGTAGCTGGCGGCGAGTTGGCGAGCAGAGCTATTGTGACAAGATAAGTGTGGCCCCACCCTACTGAGCTGTCGTGTGGGCCCCTCTCTAATGCTGCTGCCAAATGGTGCGTGCGCTGCTGCTGTGCGCGCTGCTGCCTATGTTCGCGTGCGTCTATAACAGAATCTTGGTTGTGTTTGATCTAATGCGGGTAGGTATTTTGAGAGGTTCTGCATTTGATGGTTGTGTTTGATCTAATGGTTGGGGTGTAAATGGGGGTTGATTGAGGGTCATCGAGTTGGTATTGGGCAGGTTTAACGATATGTCTAAGGGCTCTCATGAGAAATTCAGGTTTTTAGGTGTTTCGGAGGGATTAAAAGGGTTTGATTGAGAATTTAGTGTGAATTGCGGTTTAGGCGGTGGACCAAACAAAAATTGGGTGTTGACAATTTTGACCAAGAAATATGAACTTGTTGATGGGATTAATGACCCAAATTATTGTGGGTCAAATCGGATTGGTCCAAATTGGTTCAACTAATAAAATTCGAGTTGTAGTCCAATTTATAGCTGAACCAAATGGGTTATTCAAGAACCATGTTGGACCACTACAATTAGTGATTTTGGAAAATTAATCACATCAACAAAATGGATTTTCTAACTTGGTCACGTTACAATGAACATACTTGTTAAATGGGTTTGCCAAAGCAGCCCATTGATATTGCTAGGATGCCAAAATTAAATATTAACAGTAAATCAAAAATTGCTTGGGCCCAAAGGTGAGCAATTGAGATTTAATAAAATCCTAAATGTTAATCATTTGAAGAAATTTAATTCTCTAATACCGAAAGGTATAAGGTAGCAAACTTAAAGCTATGTTTGGTTTGAAGGAAAAGGTGGAAAAGGAAGGGAAATGTAGGAACACTTGTACAAGGTTTATAAAGGTTTCTTTACCTTTTCCTTTCTTTTCCTATTTTTTCCTTCAAACCAAACACACCATAAGTGATGCACAATTAGACAATTTAACAATTGGGTTGAATGCCCAAAGGTAAAACTTAATTGCTTTTATGGAAAAATCTAATATTCTAAATTTAATTCAAATAGTAGTAATTCTTGATTCCTTTGATATTACTGTAATTCCCATTTGGACGGTGAGAATTATGTAGAGCGGAGCGAAATGCTCCACATAAGCTTGGGGTGCAAGGGAAAAGAAAAAAAAAACTGTACTTAATTTCAATGCATCTCAAAGAGAGAGAGAGAAAGCACTTAGATGATTGGGAAAGATCTAACTGAATATGCAAATCTATTGTAAAAGCCCACATAAACAAAGGATAAGAGGTGTGATTCCTAAGAAGGATACCGTGGCTAAGTATCTTGCAACCATTGAATATCATTATGTTGCCTCAAAAAAAGGTGGTCTCACAGACATTATTGAACACATTGGTTAACATGAGATTAGCCTATTTGAAATTTGTGAGAAACCATATTCTAGAAATGAAGGACATAAGCGACAAGCTCAATAGCCTTAGTGTAACTGTTATAGATCCTTTATTCTAACCTCCTTGCCAATTAAGTACAAACCATTTAAAGTGTGATATAATACTTAAAAGGAACCCTGAAGCTTCAATAGGCTCCTAACCATGTGTCTCCAAGAAGAGGAGAGGCTTAAACAAGAGAGGTTAGACAGCTAATCTTATTACGAAAGGTGAAAAGAAGAGGAAAACCCCTATTCAAAAGAACAAGGGGCACAAAAATACTAATGGAAAGCCAAACATCAAGCCTACTAGCTTCTTCTATAAGAAGAAGGGCCATTTTTGAAGTGATTAAAAAGGGTTTAAGAGCTAGCTAGAAAAGAAGGGTCATTGTTGGGAGTTGTTAAATTGATTAGCTTCCATGTCTTAACACAACCATGTACGTGGTTCTGTCGATCCCTTGGCCCAATAGAACCCAGGTTCAACGGTGGGTGTTTTAGAAGTTTTGTTATTTGGTATTCTTTTTGTTGTCTTAATTAAATGGGAAAATTCCCGATAGGTACCCTATACTTTAGGCTGAGTGTTATTTTAGTACCTAGACTTTAAAACGTGGCAATTTAGTATCCGAATTTTTGAAATGCGACAATCTAGTACCTATCGTTAATAAATTGTCAGTTATATATATCACGTGACCTCATGTGTGATTTAAGATTTTTAAAAATGTCAAAAGTACCCTTGAACACTGTTCATCATATTCTTTTTGAAGAAAATGAAAGAGAGCCCAAACTCGATCATCATTTCATGATGTAAATCCAAGAACCCAAAATAAAGGGCTCACCGCTTGCTATCATCCAAGAGCCGAAATAAAGGAAGGCAGGAAGCGACAAACCCATGTAGAGTTTGTCGCCTACAAGCGACGACGTCAAATGCAAAGTGCAGACTGTGAGTTCATAGGTTTTCGTCTGTATTTGTAATCCAAACACTCAAGAGCAGAAGGAAAATCTCAGCACTCAAGAGCAGACTGAGATTTGTGTGCGTCGTGATGGAATGTTTAATATTAGCATATTTTGTTTTCGTTTCTATCATGTAAGAAGATAAAGTCAGTCAGAAAGCCCTTATCCTGTGATTTTTGATGGAGTTTTCTTGCTGTTCTCCCAAGTAGGTCCTTTCTTGACATTCAAATTTATGTTCTTAACTCAACTAAGACTTGCCTCAACTATATGGGGTCGATGGCATGAATTATGTTCTACCATTCCATTCTGTTCAGTGCTAGATCTATAAACTTGTATGATCTTTTGTCCCTATCCAAAAACTTGTATGGTCATTTCTTTTCATTGCTGCTGTAGATGGTCTTCTTTGCAACCCATCAACATGTGTTGGGTTCTGACAGTCTTCTTCAAGGAGACTTTTGCTTACAAGTGTCCATTGTCTTTTGAAAAGAATACAAATACAAATCAGGGAGACCAAACAGACATTAACTGGATCTTTCTATGCAGATTCCAAACTAGCTAATAATTAATGTAGGATTTAATTTCAACCCCCAGACTTTCCATTGAGACATCTGAGGGAGACTTGACTTGCACAGAGTTTGATTTTAATCATCAATGGAACTGGTTTTGGACTTGGAAAAAAAAAGAAAGAAAATTCAGATCCGTTTTAACTTTTTAACGCAAACTAAGTTTGTATATTTTGTACAGTGTTAGATCCTGTTGGAAACATGTTGGAAGGAGATACTGACTCGTGTTAAAATTCTATGATATGGATAAAAATGGACTTTATAGTCAAATTTCCAAGTCTTCAAAGTTAATCTCCATTCTGGCACACATCAGACTTTGTTCCAAATTCTTCATTGTATGTACACGGACAATATATGACTTTATGATCTTTACTACAATCAAATGCATAAGGATCTTTCTATGCAACTTCCAACTATCTGCATCAACAATCAAGCGAAAGGAGAGATTGGAGTGGTTGTGGGGCATATGCACTTGCTGACTGACTTGGGTGTTATTATTGGTTAAACAGTCCTGAACACAGCCATCAAATGCAGCTAAATCTGACTTGGGTTGATATCAACCCTAGACCAACCTAATGTGCTAGAACCTCAACCCTATAATCTTAAACCTACCTGGCTTCCTCAAGGTTTTCAACCATAAAATCAGGTTTGGGTTAGAACCTTATTTATAAAGTTCTATCTATCTATCTAATACATGAAGTTGATATATAGACATTATCATATTATGTTGAAATTTTACAATGAATTCATCCTTCATCATCATCCTCCCTCTTCTCTCTCTCTCTCTTTCTTAGATAAATATAATATTTTTATGGGGAATCTATGTTATTGGAAAAGACATGGTACCGAAAGATGTTTAAATCAAAGTACCCTGTGAATTTGATGAATACCACCTGATTGGTCACTTATTTTATGATACCGATTGATTGGCTGTAAATTTTTTGAGTAACATGTCTTTCTGGTATCATAATCAAACCTTACTTCATAAATAAGCCAATATATGTATCATAAGTAATGGACACGAATATACAGTTGCAGGTGAATTCATGGGGCTCGGGTTGCATTTAAGTTATTGGGCCAACTCAAATTGCATCCCTTGAAGGAAAAGTTCATTGAATGAGGGTTCTGGCTAAGCCGATATTTTAATGGTTCTTATGTCCATAAAAACTATCAAAATGGTTATCAGAAAGCCCACTGAATCACCAATTACCACTTTAACTTCCAGTCTGATTCATTGATTCAAGCTTGATGAAATATCACTCAATTGATTACCACTTTTATGATACTGATTCATTGGTTACAATTTTTTTCGATAACATAATCGATCCCTTAATTAAAATAAGATAATGTTAGATTATTTGTATGAAAGATCTCACTTATGTCCCACAATTATCTTGGAGGACTTCTTTTCTACGTATTAGTACAGTTGAATGAAGAATTTAAATATTTAATTCAATCATACAGATGTTGTGGGTCCAAAATGGCTTCAACTTTTATGACAAAAA
This sequence comes from Nelumbo nucifera, assembly GCF_055504915.1. Lineage (NCBI taxonomy): Eukaryota > Viridiplantae > Streptophyta > Magnoliopsida > Proteales > Nelumbonaceae > Nelumbo > Nelumbo nucifera. The sequence continues at coordinate 42,218,416 of NC_142651.1, read as the reverse complement.
CATGTGGATCTTTCTATGCAATTTCCAAGCTAGAAAAGTAGCTATATATAAACGTATTGATTCCGATTTAGGAGTGAAGAAAAAATGGGTCAAGGTAGCCTCAACTCAGATAGGATCGGCTCTAGCTACTTCTATCCAATTTTTTAAGTTGCATTTAATTAAGAACCAAATGTGCTGCGTGATGTCAACTTCCAAAAGGTCTACCACCACTACAGTGGTGTAGAACTAAGGTCCTGTTTGGGTTATGGGAATAGGGGTCCGGAATTAGAATCGGAATGGATAAAATCGGCAATCCTGTTCTCATTCATAGTGGAATGACATTCCCCCATTTGAGGGAATAGCCATTCCCTTCCTCTTCCTAACTTGAAAGTGAAATCCCATTCCAATTGATTTAAATTCCTGTTTGATTCAACTAAACTACGGAAATAAATCATTCAGATTCTGATTTTGAAAGATTTCGATTCTCAACTGGAAACCAAATGAACCCTAAAAAATTGCACATTTTGATTTAATTAGATTTTGCTTTCAACTCTTCAATTCCAATGCCTGACGTCTCGAGTTGTTTGGCTCAAAAGTGACTTGTTTCATTTAAAAAGGTTGCACCAACAAAGCAACCGTGAAATTAAAAATGGAAGGGGAGATGGGCGCGCTCTCAAAAGTTCTGAAATCGAAGTAGATACAATCATACAAAACCAAATCCTGACATTCTCACAAGTTATTTGAACTTCCAAATTAAATTTAAGAAGGTTAAGTCACAAGTGATTTGCATTTGTGCATGTATTTAATAAATTGTGGTAAATTAGTTACCATCACGAGGAGGATTATATCATGCATCACTAATGGTAAATTAGTGATTTTGTATTGACCTTGAAATGAAAGAAAATATAGACAGATAACTTAAATTCTACAACGAAGATCTACATAGTAACCAAATAAGCGTTAAATGAGGCCTGATTTTGGTGGTGTACATAAAACGCGAAAGGATCATGTACAATTAGTGGATGCATAAGATGATGAAACCTTAATTATAATAATGAAACCGTACTGTGGAATATGAGGCAATTAATTGTATATTAATTGAAGGAACAACACACATGGAGTTAGATGGGATTGTTTCTTCAGATAGATTTTGAGGATTTTGCTTTCAATGTGTGGTAAGATAGCTAACTTGCTATTATTCAATATTCAAATTCTGATTGAAAAGATTAATTAGAACTAATGGTTTATTAAGTTCCTTATCTATTGCTCATACTACACATTGTAATAACAAGTGCTTATATTTATAACATACATACAATATTAAAAGACTTGTATATTGCCAGCATCATGAAACAACTCCTTGTGTGAAACATTAGACTCTTCCAAATTTTAATTTTCTTTGCAGGCGAATGACACTCAATGCAATTACTATGAAGACCCAATCTTTCATATCATTCAAGAAATTGAAATAGGCGTGCCTCCATGACTTCTTCAAGAGTAAAGTGCCACAAACTCCCCAAAAACCGACCACAAATCCTGGGAGCATGCTTATATAAAACCATTGCATCTCAGAATCAGAAGAGTCCTTGTCTTCACTACCAGCATTAACAAGGGATGTGGGACCTTGAGAAGGTTTCTCATCATCCTCACACTTCCTTGAAAGTGGCGACCCACAAAGATAGGGATTACCATTATAAATGGAAGAATCGTTGAGTGTTTGGAGCTGGTTGCCTGATGGGATCCTCCCTGATAGGTTGTTATAAGAAAGGTCCAAATGATTCAAGGAAGATATGGAAGATAAGCTTTGAGGGATCTGGCCAGAAAGTTGGTTTCTTGAGAGATCAAGAGTTTCTAACCATTTCAAGTCACCAATCTTATCGGGGATGTTTCCTGTGAGTTGGTTCATTGAAAAATTCAATGTTCCTAATCCAGAGAGGTTTGTGATTCCATCAGGAATCTTCCCTGATAGATCATTGCTGGAAAGATCTATGCTCTTTACAAGGTCTAGAATTCCATATGTATTATACTCAACTTCTCTTCCTTTTGCTATTATCATCATGTGTTGATCATACCCCTGATACCGAAGACGTTTAGCGTAAGGAAGCCATAAACCATTGAAAGCACTCAAATTGCCAAAACACAGAGGAATGGGACCTGACAGATTATTATGAGCAAGGTCTAAGAAATGAAGAGAAGAGAAATGACACAGTTGTTTTGGAATATCTCCCACGAATGAGTTTGACCGTAAGCGTAGAAACACCAAGGGAGCACTGGTTTCTCCGATCAATGTCATCAAGTTTCCAGAAAATTTATTCTCACCAAGATCAAGGCTCATTAAAGATGTGCAACTTTTCAAGGACGGTAGCTCCCCGTTAAAGCTATTGTTACTCAATATCAACCATTCAAGTGAAGCCAAAGAACTGAATGAACTTGGAATAGTACCCGTTAGGCTATTGTTGGCCAAGTCTACAATCGACAGTTGCTGTAAATCCTCCCAATCCCAAGGGAGCTCACCAGATAATTGATTATTTGAGAGAATAAGAAGTCTTAGGGATTCTATTTTAGTTATGGAAGGGGGAATGCTGCCACTTAAATTGTTCCACGAAAGATCTAACAAAAGCAAGTGCAATGAAATGTTGCCACCAATATCGGGTGGTATAGGACCGGAGAACAAGTTATTTCCCAGATGTAGAGATCGTAATGGTGAAGACCAAAATTGCCGAAGTGGTAGTTGGCCCTCTAAGCGATTGAAGCTTAAATCCACTTCCGATCCCTGTTGAAGGACGGAGGAGTTTGGCACCTTTCCAGTTAATTTGTTGTGAGAGAGATTCAACAGTCGTACAGACTTTGACAATAATTTCCAAAACCAAGTGGGTATCTCATCGGAAATCCCAACATTTGTTAAGGATATGGAAGAAAGCTGGTTTTGAGTATGAAGCCATGAAGGAAAACGAGGGCCCAGTTGTAAGTCAGACACAACGAGATACTTGAGATTGAAAGGAGGAACCCAATCGTTTGTCACATTGAAAACCAGTGACGACTTTCCTGATGAAGAGGATATGAATAATGCCTCTAACCTTGTGAGGTTTGTAAAATGATGTTCTGAAAGAACACCTTCCCAAGAATTGTCATGGAGATACAAGTAAACCAGACCTGAGAGCTGCCCGACCTTTATTGGAATGGCCCCATTTATTTGATTGTATGAAAGGTCTAGCTTCTCTAACAATGACAAGTTTCCGATGGATGCAGGCAGAGGACCGGTAAATTGATTTTCAGAAAGGTCTAGGCTGTCCAAAGAGGACAAGTTTCCAATGGATGCAGGCAAAGATCCATTAAACTGATTAAAACTTAAGTCTAACATCTTTATCCTTTTGCATCTCACCAGGATATCCACAAGTTTGTCTACCTCACCACCAATTCTGTTACCTGCCAAAACTAAACTCTGCAATCGGCAAAGAGTTTCCTTGGCTTTTGGTGGCATACTCTGATCAATAATGTTGAGATTGACAGACAAATTAGGATCTTTGGGACGATTGTAGCCAAAATCAAGATTAACAAGGCTACTGACATTAAGAAAGAATGGAAGTATTGAGATGTTGAGAGAGTTAAAGGAGAGATCAAGGTCCAAAAGGGATGTAAGATTAACGAATGGGGGAGAGAGAGGAGTGCTGTGAAGTTGACAATCACCCAACTTTAACTCTTTAAGAGAACCAAGCTTATTAATTGATTGTAGCCAATTTGTTCCCAGTTTGCTCATATCCACAGATCCCATGTTAAGGTACTCCAAAGAAGACATACCCAAGAGCCAATCAAGGCAGTTGACATTCAATTTGTAGAAAGGAAATAACCGTGTTGAAAGATCTAGATGACGCAAGTTGGAAAGGTTTCCAAGATGGGAAGGAATTGTTCCACTAAATTGAGCATAAGAGAGATTGAGATATCTCAACTTCTTGAATGATCCAATGAAATTAGGGATAGGGATCCCTCCAAAATTGTTAGTGCTCAGATCTAAGTAATTCAAATGTTCCAAATTGAGCAAAGGATTTAATGGCTCACCGACTAAGGATGACAATCCCCAGCTCCCATCTTGGCATGGGTCGCCCAGGTCAAGCTGGACCACACGGCCAGTCCTATTGTTGCAACGGATGCCTCTCCAGCTACAGCAGTCATTACCCACCCAAGAAGAGAGGTCGCCACATCGATCTGTCAGGTTTTCTTTGAAGTCGAGGAGTGCTGCTCTCTCCATCTCCATACAACCCACCTTGTTATCACTGTGGTCGCAGGAACAAGGTTTTACAGTTTCGAGGAATGGGAACCCTGATAACATTATGAAAAGAAGAAAAACAAGTTGAAGTTGAAGGGGCGTGACGCCCATGGTTATTATTATTTCCACACAATCCCTCTCGCCTCTCACCCAGTGGCAGTGGAAGACTGGAAGTAATGGACGTTTCTTGACCTCAACTCACCCAGTGGTAGTGGAAGAAAATGTGCACACCTTAGTCTCTGTACAGGTGCCATGCATACAAATGTTTCTCCGGAATGACATCAGATCAGACTTTACCTTGTGAACCAGAAATTAGTGTAGTCCAAGAGACTAGGATTAGGATTAGGAATTTAGGATATCTACAACAATCAATAATTCTTTGCAACTTTCCACGACCAAGACATCTTAAACTTCACGGCGACGTTTAGAAATTAGAATGAATCTGAACTATATATATATATATATATATATATATATGTTAGTCCGGATTGAAACTTCTTGGATATGAGGAGTGAGGAAAATATGTGACTCTTTTTATTTATTTATTTATTTGATAATATAATCTTTTTATCAGTTACCAATTTTTTCTGACGTATTTATTTGATAATATAATTTTTTCTCCCAAGTATCTTGGCATTCAAATTTATGTTCTTAACTCAACTAAGCCTTGCCTCAACTATATGGGGTCGATTGCATGAATTATATTCTACCATTCCATTCTGTTCAGTGCTAGATCCATAAACTTGTAAGATCATTTCACATTACTTCAGCCCATGTCTTTTTTGGTTTGTCCCTATTCATAAACTTGTAAGATCATTTCTTCTCATTGGTGCTGTAGATGATCTTCTTGGCAACCGATCAACATGTGTTGGGTTGTGACAGTCTTCTTCAGGGAGACTTTTGCATACAAGTGTCCATTGTCTTTTGAAAAGAATACAAATACAAATATGTAAAGTGCAAATCAGTATTTTAAAAGCACGGTTCCAGGCGAGGGGTTCCCTAAATTCCCTAAGGCGTATTCCAGAGGCGCTGACCCCTTTGAGGTGTATGTCTTGTGCACTTTATTCATGACTAGAGGCGTACACATCATGCGCCCCATGCACATCTCATATAAAAAGACTGAAAAAAAAAAGAAAAAAGAAAAAGAAGGTAAGGAAAGGAAAAGAAACGAAAAGGAAGGGAAAGAGGAAGAAAGAAAGAGAAAAAAAGATAAAAGGAAAGGGAAGGGAAGGGAAGAAAAGATAAGGGGAAAGAAAGTGGTTTGCCCTCGGCTCCTTTGGTTGGGGGATCTTCACCCCCCTCAAACCCCTCAGACCCCCCCATGTCCCCATCCCCCTTTTCAGTGCAGCCCAATTTGTTTTTTTCTGTGCATGTGTTCGGGGGGGGGGGGGGGTCTTGCTTCGTTTCGGTTTTCTCACTTCACTTATCGCCTCTGCTTAGACAAGACCTCCCTTTCAACTATTGTTGTGCATCTTTATTTTTCTTAGTATAAAAGATTTTTATTAAAAATAAAGAAAAAGTGAGATCCCCCTTCCTCTTCTTCCTCCCCTTCATTTTCTTTCTTCCTCTTGACCCCATCTTCTTAAGGAGGCTTACGCCTCCTTGTTTTTGGGAGGCTTATGCCTCTTATGTTCTAAACTATGCCTCATGCATCCAAATAGTGGAATGGCTCACGTCATGCCTCCACGTTTTAAAATATTGGTGCAAATATATACAGAATAATACAAAAAACAAGGTTTTGCACTCTACATATTTGTATTTGTACTCCTTCCAAACACAGCCAAATGATCATCTAAGTAATAATTTTTTTTATCAGCAACATCTAAGTAATTATTACTGATCTAGTATGATGCTAGCTTATCTACATAAACTTTTTAGGTTTATTTATGCATCTCTATTGGTTTGTGCTGATATAATACACAGCACATGAACTTTTTACTAGTCTTATTATTTAATGGATGTGTCCCAGAATCCTTTTTTTTTTTAATATTGTCAAGTCAGATTCTTGGAGATATGTTAGATTCTGCGCCCGTTTGGGAGGGCTGAAGTGCAGCAACTCTCCCCATATGATTTTTATTTGCACCAATAATATCCTACTAATGTTTAGTAATTTTTTTAATTTATATCTTTATTTTAAAGCACTCATATTTTTGGCAGAGGATGGATTATTCTAGCAAGAGCAGAATAGGACACTATGGAGAGATTGTTCTTGTGAAATTAAGAATGGTTTTTTGGCTGTAGCAAAATTAATGAGGGGTTGAAACGTAAAAGTTTTGTAAGAATATCGTTTTAGTTGGTTGGTTCTGAAACATTGGGTTAAAAGGGAAATTCTATAAAATAGTTGTAAGGTGAGTAATACCACTAGAAAAGACATGATAAAAAATGAAGTGATTTGAAGGAATAGTAGCTCCAGTAGGCAATAAAATGAGAAAAAGTCAACTTGAACACCTTAGTTACGTGCATAGAAGACCATCTAGTAAGAAGTGGTTTGTTACAAGTTTAAGGGGATAGAAGAGCTTGGATTGAAGTAATAAGAAATGATTTTAAGTGTTCATAATTTTACAAAGGATATGGAACTAATAACAGAGTGAAGTGCCAAACAAGATTCAAGTAGCCAATCCCAAGGGAAAAGAGGTTCCATTTATAGTTATTTTTTTTTATAAAACATTATTTTTGTGCCAACAAGTAGTGTGTTCTTGGATAATTGCATGGATAACTTCCAAGGTTGTTATTTTTTTTTTTTTGTAAGAGAACTATACTATTACTCGAAAATGTGCATGTGCACGTGGCAATTTTGGCATGTTGATGATGACAATGCTAATAATATACATCTATTTTTTTTAATTTTCTTTTATATTTTTGTATACGAAATAATACTTATATATCACACTTATTTTTGTTTAATATAAATGAATATATAATAGCAGAGATATATCCAACTATTTTCTATATTTTCTTTTATTTTTTGTTTATTTCTATTTTAAATATGACATCATGGGTTTACTTAATTGCCGTGGAATAAAGGTTTTATTTTTGGGTCTGTTTAAAAAGACATGGATTTTATATTGTTAAATGTATTGGATATAGATTTAATTAGTAAAATTTATTGGTGAGAAGAAAACACTTTAGTCATAAGATTTAATAAGAGGGAATGAAATGAGATGAAAAATAGTAATTCAAATTGCATGATATGCCCTTACAATTAGATAATTAAAGAGGGACTAATTTAAAAAATAAAGATGTTTTAATCAATAAGAAAAGCTTCACAAACTCATTTTTACTTTTAGCGGTAGGATTACTGGATTAATAGATTAATAGGGTTAGGTCGATGTACAACCATTGTGTAGAACCATGAAGATGTACATTTTGACGTTACTTGATTCTGCTGGCATCGTGCCAATGCCTGACAAGTTCTTTGACTACAAGAGTGACTTCTTTCTGGCAAAACATCTGTGGAATTAGAAGATGTAACGGGAGATAGACCTTCAAATGTTTTTGAACTATAAATCAGAGTAGGTGCATAATGAAATGCAGACATTTCTCATAACTTATTTAAACTTGTAAATTAAATTTGAAGGTGAAGTGATTTGCACATGGTTTTAAAAATCAGACTGGAAACAGAATCATTTTGGCCATCAGTTCCTGGGTCAAATGGAGATATTTTTAGTATTGACCATGAAATATTGAAAGAAAATGGAGATCAGTAGTTTGATTACATTCTTGATTAATGGATGCATAAAACGAACCTAATTATAATAATGAAACCATGTGTGGAATATGAAGCAATTATATATTGAATTAGATGGGGTTGTTTCTCAAGATAAGCTTTTGGGAATTTTGCTTCAATGTGGTCAAATTTTATTTTGAAAGACAAGAAATTTCATGCATACCAAATTCAGTATTCAAGTTTTGATTGGAAAGATTATAACAAATTAATGATTTACTAATTTCCTCATCTTTTGCTCATGGTACTCATTGTAACAACAAGTGCTTATATATACACAATATTAAAAGACTTATTCCCATTTTGAAACAACTCCTTGTCTAAAACATGCAACCCTTCCAAACTTCATTTTTCTTCGCAGACGAGCAACACTGGATGTAATTACCAGGAAGTAAAGTGCCGCAAATTTTCCATAAACCGACATCCACAAATCCTGGGAGGATGCCAATGTAATAAACTGAAGAAAGTTGATTTTGAGTGTGAAGGCATGGAGGAAAATCAGGGCCCAATGTAAGCAATGTTTTTGACAACTGACCATGGCACATTATCAATTTAAATAAAACATAAATATATATCTGTATATATGTATAATGTATTACATATAATATATGGAACTTATATTTTTATTTATAAAAATTGCTAAAAATTGATATTTAAAGCCAAAGAAAGAATTTTTTTAACGAAAATAACTGGGCAAGACACCTTTGGCAGCTTTGAGAGCACTCAGATCTTGAAAAGTTACCTAAAGTAAAAAAAAAAAAAAGAAATATCACCCCAATGGGACAATAGAGAACAGAGTTATGGATTTCAGAAGTTTGTATATTCTGTATACATGTAGTGTGTAACCCATGACCTGAAGATCAGGTCAAAGGATCAACAATTCAACCACCTGGGATGAATGGGTTTTGACTAAATCGATTTTTGGTAAAATCCCAGATTTTAGAAAAACTAGATCCAGAAACTAGACCCAGTGATGATTCAGCTGTCCAGGTCAATAGTGGGTTCAAAATACTAATTGTAAGTCAGTCATTTGAAGATAGTTGAGATTAAGAGGAACCGATCATTTGTTACGCTAGAAATCAATGACTTTCCAAACGATCGAAGAGGATATGTATATAATTCTTCTATCCTCACGAGGTTTATAAAGTGATGGTCTGAGATAACACTATCCCTAAAGATGTCAAGATAATCGAGTTTGAGAGCTGTCCAATATTTAGTAGAACGGATTGATGCATTAATTCGTTCATTCAATCACAGAAAAGGCTTAGCTTCTCCAAAAATGACAAAGTTTCTGATGGATGCAGGTAGCTAGAGAAGAACTAGTAAAATGATTCTTGAAAAGGTCTAGACTATCGGAGGACCGGAGGACAAGTTTTCAATTGGCTGAGAGTTTCTTGGGCTCTTGGTGCCACAGTCTCGATGTCAAGATTGATAAACAGATTAGGGTCGTCATTAGACCCGTTGCAGACAAAATCAAGAATTATAAGGCGTCTGACTTTAGGAAACCGTATAACTACTAAA